>NC_056736.1:164234610-164439610 GCF_019279795.1 Protopterus annectens
GGAACATATTGTGAATACCCATTAGAATGCAGACAACCCTGAGGCATTTCATGTTAATGGAATGATCCTTTAATTAGTAAAGCGTATGACAAAGTAATGCCTTTAGTAAAGTATGCATCACTCTCAGTCTGTAATTAACCAATGAATGTATGCATTATACAAAATTTGTTCTTAACTGTGCAAAATATACATAATTCACCTCTCCATACAATTTGTGGTATCGTAATGTATTACTTGTTTTAAAATGCATGTATTATGCAAATACATTTTGAGAAACAGCACAGCACAGCATTAGAATGAAGATTAAAGCCAAATGGAGAACGTCTTGTATTTCAACACAATGGAAATATGAACTATAATGAAGAATGGCACATAATAGTGAATGTTATATGCATTGCCACTTTAACTTTTTAAAGGTCATATTACCAGGAAGAAAAAATCTGAAATGGTATTATACTGTTTGTTCATGCTCGGTTTAAAATAAACTGTATTGTGAGACAAGTCAGGCCACATTTGGACTGATTAGCTTTAAAATTATTTCTGTCTGTATAATTAACATTTCACAGTTTAATGGCATAATATGCACTGCAACCTTTTCACCAGCCATATTAAAATTTATTGTAGGTGTAATTATAGAGGCTGACCCTTAGAATTAAACTGTCATAACTGACTTGTATGATTAACTAGCTGAATGGCTAAGGCCCTGTTACAATATCAGAAGACTTAAAATGGCTATTTTTTCTTGTCTTTGTTTCTTTTGAGGTTATAAAAAAAGAAAACAATCATCTGTCATATAGTGTACATCACTTCTGAAGCTCATGTTAATTTAGTTGTTAAACAGGCAAGACAACTAGACAAGCATGTCTCTTTTCCCTGCAGGTTTTATTTGTACTAAAATGTCAGTGCAGAAAGGCAGATTAGCATTCTTTTTTTTTCAATGAAGTCAAAAGAGCTGAAGGTTTATGGATTGGCTGCCATAGAAGCGGAGGTACCAATCTACATCTCTTCTGGTCTCTACTGAGAGTTGCCTTTGCTTCACTGACCTCTGATCATATCCTTTTCTCCATCCTAATCATCCTGTTGTTGGCATTTGTTAGGACTCCTCCCAACACCCTGATGCCCCTGTCTGTATCTTTTCAACAAAGTGGTACACAGTATTCATGGTGTGGGACAAACCAGGGCCTAGTGGAGTGGAATCATTACCTACTTATTTTTGCAGTCATTACCCTGCAGATGCAGGCCAGCATTTTGTTGGCTGCTACCAGTAGCACCACATTCTGATTTTGTTGGTCCAGTCTTGGTATACTCAAGACACCCAGATCCTCAGTCTGTTGTATGTCCATCAGTTCGACCTCCACCAAACAGACAGTGCACAGCATGGTTCCTATAATTCATGTGCATATCTTTTCATTTGTCTACTTTAAACTTCTAATGTCACATTGTGTCTAATGCCGCCATTCAGCACACTTGACGAGCCTTTTTGAGACCTTCTTTAGACTTGCTCCCTCATTCTACACTGCTGCATCTAACTTTGTGTTATCAGAAAACAGGCCAGGCCTGTTCTCTAGTCCATTAAATATGTCTGAAACAAGCACAATGAAAAGTTATGGACCCATGACTAACCTCTTCAGAGCTCTGCAACTGACCATTCTTATTCCTGTCCCAGTCCCCACAACGTGTTAGAAGCCATATGATATGCAGGAAAAAAAACTGAGGGCCCTACACTCTAGTTTAGCTCTAACCTCCAGATTTATATTACCATTGATGCATTTTAGTAAAGACTGTTTTCCGTATACAAAGAAAATATACTTGACTGTTGGAATTATCACTTAAAATATTAACAGTCATATGGAAGCGTAAAATTCAACTGTTTCATATAATGATTGCTTTTAAGTGATTTTAGTTAATCATATTTATTGATAAAGCTGCTGCTAAATATAACATTCTCATTTCAAATTAAACTACTGTTGGATATGAAGTGCGGACTAGCATCTGAATGAAGACAATCCCTTTTTTCATGGAAGTCAAAGTATTATCAGAAAATCCCTGTGTCAAAAGAGTTTTCCAAATAATGTAAAATAAAATAAAATATATCACTGGTATTAAGTTACATTCAGCATTTTGTGTGTGTTTCTGTGTGCATACGTGGACATGTGTGCATATGTATGTGCGTGAATGTGTGCATGTGTGCTTATACATAAATCACCAGGAGTTCATATGGCAAATTTTTAATGATACAGAATGTCTTTTTATTATGTATAATGATGTGAGGTCCCCACTCTGGGACAGTAATCAAGTAGCCTGAATCCTCATCACTGACACTGGAGAAGGATGTTCACTTGGAACAAAAATGGATACACCCAGTATTTCCAAATACAGCTCTCTGCATCATGAACAATTTCCTTTAAGAGCACACAGGGAACACACCTAGTCCAGGGGCTGACTTTCCCTCTCTCTACAGATCCACAATAGGACTCTCGACTGACACAGCTATAGAGTTGAGTCTTCAGCTGAGTGTCCAAGCCAAGTCCTCTACCATTTCCTATGTGAAACCTGTGCTTTATGTCAGTGCTGCAAGCAGCTGACAAGCACACTCTTTGAGACTTGATTTTCACACAAAACTACACATGCACATGCACAAAACACACACACACACACACACACACACACACACACACACACACACACACACACACACACACACACGCACACACACGCACATCTAGGAAAGGCTGGCAAAGATTTACTAGCTATGCCCCCTTCTGCCCACATTATAAGGTAGTTTCACTGCCACCAGATATTTCAAAGCCAGCTACTCTAAGGCTGTTATAAGGGTACCCAATTATACTGAGAGAAATTAATATTAATACAAATGATAGTGTTTGGCCAATGCAGTAAGGTTTTCAGGAGTGGTTATAATGTCAGCAAAATGATGTAAGTCCTCCAAAGTTTAAAATATTCTCTAAAGGACCAGCCACAATGGAAAGTTTAAATATATTTAATAATGAATGATAAAAGAACATGACAAAACTAAATATCTATTTACAATAAACACCAAAGTTTTAGTCACAGGAAATATTAAAATAACATGGATGAATAGATTCACACAGATACAAAAAACAGTACTTAACAAGTCTCACTATATTTTCCTGACTGATCTAAAGAATTACAATTCCCTGGTTCACGTACTAGACCAAGGGAAGATGAATTAGGTGAGGGGTCCTTCCTTGTCAGGATCCAAAAACAGAGTGGGCTGAGACTGCAGTCTCATCTAGTATAGAAATATAATTTTAGTGATGGATTACAGAATGACATCGCATACATCTGGTCATATAGCTTCTAGTTCCCATCTTGGCACCTTGGCTAGAAGCTGCCAGGATTTAGCATATAGGTGTCAATAATTCACACACATAGAGCTTGCTAAGATCTGTTGCAGCTACTGGAAGTTATAAAATCATAAACACTTCCACTCTTCCAGAGTAGCAACTAGTTCCCCTGCTAGAAACAATGCAGGCTTCCTAGTACCTGTCTTATTTTATTTATTATTTATTTACTTAACATTTGTTGACCAGGTCTGTCTGTCTGAGCTGAAGAGCCCTTTTTCAGCAAAGGCCCAGGGAGAAAAGCTCCAACATATTATACAATTTCTATTATTAGCATTAAACAGCAATATTACAGGATTATCACAAAGCATTAAGTATCAATACAATGTTATACAGTAAAAATAAGGCTGTGGGCGAAGCAACCAGGCAAAGTCTCATTATAAATAAAAACAAATAGTATTTATTGTTGCACAACTGATAAGCGCTTTCGCTAAAAAGCTTCTTCAGACTTTGCCTGGTTGCTTCGCCCACAGCCTTATTTTTATGTTATCTTTCTTTACTTGGGTAACGAAGCATTTATCGAGTTGGTTATCAGCCATTCTTTACCTTTTTATAATGTCATACAGTGTCAATGATCATGAGTATAGCAAAGCTCTTTCAAGATGTATAAAAAGAAATATGTCATTAAGATGAATATAGTTTTTGGGGTAAGTGTGTCTCCGGTTGCAATCAGAACTCTAAGATACAATCTTTATGGCCTAAATTAAGCAATTTAATTTTTTAATATTTTTGAATATTAATTGGACTAAGATTAACCTCTTCTTTTCCGGTATCCTCTGTTAAAACATATGCATTTAATACAATACAGTCAATCTGATATACATGCATATTTCTTTTCTGCCCAGCAGGACACACTGCTGATACATTTTTAAAACAAGAAGCTATACAAATACAATTTTCAAGACAAACATCTGTACAAATCAGTTTGATATACAAATGACATATAATTCTTTACAAAATTCCAGCTAACTGGCATATGTTATACATCCACTGGCCCATTTCTCCTGGCATAGCTGGTAATACCTCACATCATCACATCCCCCCCTTGAAGACTCAAGTTAGTTTCTCAAGTGACCCTGGAGAAATGTTGCTTGAGATGAATGACCCAGTCTGGGAACACATTAACCCATACTCTGTCTTGACAACATATCTGCATTGGCATGGTTGACCCCACTACGGTGATGCACTGTCATATCATATGCTTGTAACCCTAGGCACCACCTTAATAACTTTGTATTTTGCTGGCTGGCTCAATGTAGCCATGTTAAGGGATTGTGGTCTGTAACTACAGAGAATTTTATTCCATACACATAGGGTTGAAGTTTCATTATTTTTCTACAGCTGCATAACAATCCTCCCTGAGTTGGAGTCTATGGCTGAGATATACTACTGGGTGCTCTTCTCCCTCTGAGGAAAGCTGGCGGAGTACAGCCCCATCCCCATGGTTTGAAGCATCCACCTGCACAACAAATGCTTTGCTGTAATCTGGACTGACTAACACAGGGGGTGCGCCAAAGCCCATTTAAGATTTTGAAATGTCTGCTCACAGGTCGGGGACCAGACTAGCTTGTGTACTGTGTTTTGTTTTCCTCATCAAGTCTGTGAGGGGAGCAGCTATTGTACTATAATTGGGAACTAATTTTCCATAATATGCAGCTGTCCCCAAGAATGCATCCACCTGCTTTTTGGTAAAAGGGCCAGGCAAGGAATGGCTGGTAAATGGCAATATCATCCAAGTAATCACATAATTTCCTACTCTTACAAGGGTACAATCGACCAGCCTCTGGAAGGTTGTTCAGGAATTTTTCATCCCAAAGGGCATCTTTGTGAACTTATATAATCTGAATGGAGTCAAAAAGGCTGACCTCTCTCTATCTGTGGGAGTCAAAGGCACCTTCCAGTAGCCCGTGTTCAGACCAATAGTGGTCAGATACTTAGCAGCATCCAACTGCACTAAGACATCATCTGTTCTATACATGGGGTAGGCATCTGACTCTGTGTGATTATTTAGTTTTCTGTAGTCTACACAGAAACTGTTGCTGACATGTTTGTTTGGTACCAGCAACACTGGGGAGGCTCAAGAGCTGCTGCACTCCTGGATTACCCCATTTACAAAATTTCCTGTATCTCCTCCTTCAGAGTCTGTCTGACTCACTCAGGCACCCTGTAAGGGGCCTGCTTGATAGGCCTTTGGGGTCCTGTATCCACATGGTGCTGCACCAGGGGGGTGTACCCAAGTATCCCCGTGAACATTCCCCCAGACTCCTGTAATACTCCTTGGATTTCTCAAACCTGGATAGGGGATAGCCACTAGGACACTGCTACCCCTTCCACTGAGGTGTCAGTCTGAGCGTCATTGAGGAATCCAGTCACTAGATTCCCCTCAGACTCCACTTGCCATCCACTGAAAATACTCAGCACTGGAGCCGCCTTATCATGGTAGGGCTTCATCATGTTAACACGGTACAATTTGTGGCCCTGTCTCCTGCCTAGCAGTTCTACCATGTAGTGAAATTCACTGACCTTCCTTATCACTTTGAAGAGTCCCTCCCAAGCTGCCTGCAGCTTATTGTGTCTGACAGAAATGAAAACTTTAAGCTGCTGTCCCACAATATACTCCCAGGCATGATCATTGCTGTCATGCCAGACTTCTTTCTGCTGTTGGGCTCCTCACAGGTTCTCCTTGATCAAGCCCATGAGCTCCCTAAGCCTTGTCCTGAGGTTTAAGACATATGCCACAGCAGATTCCTTGTAAGATTCACACTCATCATCACACTCATCACAAATCAAATCTAAAGGTTCCCTCACCCTATGCGGATAGAACAGCTCAAAGGATGAAAAATCTGTGGATTCCTGAGGGGTACCTGTCTGTATGCAAACATCAGATAGGACAAATATTTGTCCCACTCTCTCATAAACTGGTCTGAAAATGCACATAGCATGGTCTTTAGTGTAGAGTTTAACCTCTCCAAAAGACTATTAGTCTGTGGATGGTAGGGGTGATCTTTAGGTGCTTCACTTCACAGCACTCCCACAGACAAGCCAGCAGGTCTGACATGAAATTGGCACATCTGTCACTCAGTATTTCTCTCAGGAAACCTTCCCTGCTGAAAATCTCTAACAAAGCATTTGTCACCTTCTCTACCTCGATGGAGCATAGAACCACCACCTCAGGGTATCTAGTAGCTTAATCTACTACCACCAGGATATACTTCTTCCCTTTGTAACTTGGAATACTCAGAAGCCTCACAGTATCCATAGCTATCCTCTGAAATAGCTCCTCAATAACAGGCAAAGGTATCAAAGGAGCCTTGACCTTGTCTTCTGCCTTGCCTACTTTTTGGCATTGTTCACAGGTCCTGCATTACCCTATTACATCCCTTGCAATCCCAGGCCAAAAAAAGTTCTGCATAATATGTCTCTTGCTATGCTTTATGCTCATATGACCTGCAAAAGGAATGTCATGGACTATGGTTAGAAGTGCAAGACAGTAGGCTCTAGGCAGTATCAACTGCTATATTACCTGACCCTCTAGCCCTCTCTCAGGCGTTCATTATCTATACCATAACCCTTTGCTCCAGTATAAAAACTCAGGCACCTCTCTAGCTACCTTCCTCAAGCCTCCTAGTGCAGGGTCAAATAAATGAGCCTGTCTCAACTCTATCTTTGTAACTCTTCCTATCTCCCCTTCCAGAGGCAGTCTGGTATGCTCAGAAAATGGTGCCTCACTGTCAGCATGGGAACTACCACTCACCTCTGCCCTTGCAGTCACTCTGTCCAAGGGAACATCAGTACCTGCCTACAGCTGTAGCTCACCTTCAGGCTCACTACTACGGGGTAGCTCCCTCCCAGAAATAGACACCTCACCCCAACACTTTAGTTAAAGGTGACTGTATAGTCAGGCACACGGATGTCCCACTCACCAGGCTGAACAAGGAGAAAATTACAGTCAGCTGCCTGTCGGGTGCCAGGATTTGCCACGTAACGCATGCAATCAAGTCACTACACAACAAGTACAAATATGACTCTGTCATTGTCCATGTTGGAGTGAATGAATTGAGACATATCTCCCTGGACTACATGAAAAGAAACATGAAAGAGCTCTCAGATCATTTTGCCCAGGCAGGTATAACCCTAGCCCTGAGTAGCCTCCTGCCTTTGTCCAGAATTGTACCACAGTATAAGGACAAAATGATTGACTTCAACAATTGGCTAAGCTTCTGGTGTCATTCAAAGGGGATTCAATCTCTGTCTGCCTGGGACGACATGATCGACAAACCATGATGCTTTGCCAGAGATGGTCTGGACCTGTCACCCCTGGGATTCAGGTTACTGGCTAAGGCTCATGCCACCCCTATAGTGCCTTTTTTAGGCAAAGTTCAAAGGACAAAACCACCACTGTAACAGGTACAAGCATGCAAAATTTGTAGGTAATGCTACTAAATGCTAGAAGTCTAAACCTCAAAATGCACTTTCTTGAGGCACTCTTAAAAATGGAGAACATAGTTCAAGGCTCCAGAGAACACCACTGCAATACCAGGCTACAACTTTTATCACACCTTTTGGCCACCAAACCAGAACCAAAACACTAAAGGTGGAAGAGTGTCCATATTCACCAGGATATTCACACCACCAGGCTGTTTGCCCAAGACAATGCGTCTGAAATTCTCCAGGTGCAACTAACACTAGGTAAGACTGCAATTCAAATTGTAGCTTGCTACAGATCCCCCACCATGCCCCAAGATTCTCACTACACCTTTCTAAATACACTGGAAAATATTAAGATACAAGCAAATACCCCAATACTTAATGATTTCAACTACCCTTCCATTAACTGGAAAAACTACTCATGTACCAACACCTTTGCTCAACGGTTCTTGGAATTCATAAGTTCCAAAGCCCTGGATCAAGTAATCCATAGTCCCACCACGGGCTTCAATATCCTAGACCCGGCCTCATTACCAACATGGGAAATCAATGCTCCACACCTATGGTCACCCCCTCATTGGTCAGGTCTGACCATAAGCTAATCACCCTTGACATCTACATCCCTCCCCCAGCCCCTAGTAAGGAAACCTCCATAAAAAACTTCTCCAAAGCCAACTTCATGTTACTCAAGTCAGAAGTGACAAACTTCATGACACCCATGCAGACGGGACCTGAAAGTTCGACTGCTGAATCCTACACTAAGGCACTGCATGAGCACATCCACTCATGCATGAATCGTGCCATCCTAAATCGAACCAAGGTGATCTCCTCCAAAAAAAGGGAAGAAAATCTGGTGGTCCCCTGCCATAAAGAAACTTTACAACAAAAGGGAGAAACTGTTGCAGAAAAGAAAAAAATCCCAAGATGCAAAAAACTCCCTTACCAGCCTCAGTAAGAAGCTGAGATCCCTCATAAAATCCTCCAAAGCTAGTTATGAAAATAAAATTGCCAAAGATTCCAAAGACAACCATAAGGCATTTTATAGCTATGTCAAGAATCTAAATAGCAATGCTCAGATCTGCTCTGAGCTACAACAGAATGGCATTAAATATACTGATCCCAAGGATATTGCCAATATCCTGGCAGATCGATTCGGTGCCAACATCACCCCCCTCTCACCCCCTAAAGGGCCCATCTCAAGACTGAAAGATAGCCAAATTCCAGTAATAACAGCCACACAGGTAAAAACTGCACTCTCCAAAGCTAAGAATACAGCATTAATGGGACCAGACGACATTCTGGGCTGTGTACAAAATGAACTGGCACCTCACCTAAGTGTCATGTTTAATCATAGCCTCACCTCAGGCTTCGTGTGCACTGAGTGGCACACAGCTACAGTTATCCCACTCCACAAAGAGATGAGCCTGATCTGCAAGACCATGGAACGTATTATCATGGAACTTATAAACAAAGACATTGGTAAACTTCAAACACTGGACTCCACCCAGTTTGGGTTCGTGAAGGGCCGATCTTGTCTCCTGTACCTGACTGACTACTTTGAATCAGTCTCCAGAGAAGTGGATGAGTGTAAGGCAGTCCACACAGCCTATCTGGACCTCGCCAAGGCCTTCAACACCATCCCCCACTCTGGAATCATAGATAAACTTACTAAGCTGGGCATTAGTCCCTATGTCACTCGATAGGTTGCCAACTGGCTTACTGACAGAACCCACACGGTAAAAGTAGCTGGCTCCAAATTCAGCTCCAGACAAGTTACAAGTGGAGTACCTCAGGGTTCAGTCTTGGGACCGCTCTTGTTTGGCATCTACTTCTCTGAAGTACAGGCCAACACTAAGGGACTCTGGCTAACAAAGTTAGCAGATGACTGCAAACTGGAAGACATTATTGAATCCCCAAATTATGTGGATATTCTACAAATGGGCCTAACAGAAGCAGATGCTTGATGCCAGAGTCATGGGCTCAAGGTCAATGCCAAGTAATGTATAGTTATCCCCTTTGTGAAAAAACATGTACCCGTGAATTACCACATAGGTGGTAGTACACTAAACACCAAAAGTGTGATAAGAGACTTAGAGACACAGGTGGACAATGGTCTCAACTTCAATAACCACATCACCACAACAGTCAGGAAATCCTTCTATGTGGCACACCTCATCACTAAGGGCTTTTTATACAGTAAAAAGGAGGTCATTGTCACACTGTACTCATCCCTCATTAGACCATTATAGAATACAGTGCCCTGTATGGTATATTCCTTTCAAGGCATCTGCAACAACTGGAAAGGCCACAGAAATACCTCAGTAAAAGAATCACAGGCCTAAAGCAGATGCCCTATGCTGACCATCTAAAAAACTCCAACTATACTCTGCCGCATATTGTCTACTCAAAGGCTATCTCTGCTTAACATACAAGGCCATGTTAAACCCAGAGCTGTTGGATATGCTACACTTAATCCCAATCCCTCAGAGCCACACGCTTCAGGGATCTAAACCTTGTCATCACAATTATCAAAACATGATGGAGGGATAGGTTCCTGACCCAGAGACTCCCCAGGCTCTGGAATAGACTGCCAATACATGTCAAGCAGAGAACCTATTTGGCCCTCCTCAAAAAGAATCTTGATTGAATGGGAGATAGGAAATTCACCCCGGGGATCACGTCAGTTGCCCTGCTAGACAGAGGAAGAAATAGCCAGTTAATTGTAATGGCTAGGCTTGTATAGGCCCTAGGGCTGATAGCCTAGTACCAACCTATGAATATATGAGCCAGGCCTGGCTTCAGTTGTGGGGTCTGTCTGGATCTCCCCTAGTCTACCATCCCCACATGCCTGTCTCCAAGCCTGACTGCATGTAACTGCATGCACCCAAGGTAAACCATTATCAAAATCATTCCCTATCAAGACATCTGCAGGGATATCCTCAAACACACCTATTTGCTTGTTTCCTTTCCACTCTTCCAGTCAATGTGATCCCTGGCCAATGGCATTTGGAATGGGGTCCCTCCTAAAGCTCTGATTGGAGTGGACTGCCCAAGCAAGTATTGCTCCTCCTAAACCACTGCAGGCTTCACAATTATTATGTCATAGGCTTTGTCTCTCTTACTGGTGGACTGTTTTCCATCCACAAAGATAGGATATAAACTCTGGTGATAGTTTTTGTACTCCTTTTGCATTCAGACAACATAACACTGGTGTACTGTTATTCCCACTTGCTGGCTCCCCCACCTTTTTTTCCACCTTATCTCCATGGACATCTGTATGATAAATGGCCCCCTGGTTAAATTTATAACATTTAACCCTTGATCCTGGTCGTGTACCTGAACTAGTGGCTACCCCTGCTACTGGTGGAATCTGTTGAAGTTGTTTAGGCTGCCCACCATAGGTTCTCTTATATCCGTGTGCAGCACTAGGAATCCCTTTCCTGTGCAGCGATACCCAGCTTGCTAAGTAGATAACCCCTTTTTTCCTAACTGATCTGCAGAGTTACATTCTCGGCCTGCCATCTAGATTCTCATGTCCTCAGTCAAAGTGGTAAGGGCTTGTTCCCTCAGCAAAAGGTCTGCCTATCCTTCAGAAGTGGTGACCTGTCACCCACTCACCCACCTATGAAAATAAATGCTTAACTCAGCAATATAATCACACTCACTTTCATCTGACTTGGTTCTATGCTCATGACCTTTTTTCTTTAAGCTTCAGGTGTTAACTCTAAACATTTTAATACCAGATGACACTAAAGTCTCAGTGCACTCTGTTTTTGGAACCTGATGTGGAAGGACCCCTCACCTACTTCATCTTGCCTTGCTCTAGTGAGTAAACCAGGGAATAGTAACTCTTTAGATCAGTCAGGAAAATATACTGAGATTAGTTAAGTACTCCTTTTTTGTATTCGTGTGACTCTGTTCATCTGTGTTTCTTTAATATTTCCTGTGATTGAAAGTCTGTTTTTTATTGTAAACGGATATTTAGTATTTTCATGTTCTTTTATTATTTATTATTAAATATATTTAAACTTTTCATTATGGCTGTTCCTTTAAAGGTTATTTTAAACTTTGAGTGGACTTATATCTATTTGCTGACTCTGTGGCCACTCCTGAAGCCTTACTGCATTGGTCAAATACTATCATTTATATTAATATTAATTTCACTCATTATAATTGGGTACCCTTGTAAGAGCCTTAGAGTAGCTGGCATTGGTGTGTCTGGTGGCAATGTAACTACCTTATAGTCTGGGCAGAGGGGGGCATAGCTAGTAAATCTGTGCTAGCCTTTCCCAGGTGTGTGTGTGTGTGTGTGTGTGTGTGTGTGTGTGTGAAAACCGAATCTCAAGAGTCTGTGTGTTAGCTGCTTGGAGCAATTACATGAAGCACTGGTTTCACAGAGAGAGAGAGAGAGTGGTGGAGAAATTGGCTTGGACACTCAGCTGAGGACTCAACTCTATAGCTGTGCCAGTGAGGAGACTTATTGCAGATCTGGAGTGAGAGGGAAAACCAACTCCCGGACTGAGTGTGTTCCATGCTGCTTATAAGGGAAATTGTGCTTGATGCAGAGAGCTGCATCTGGAAATACTGGATGTATCCATTTTTGTTCAAAGTGAATGCCTCTCTCCAGTGTCAGTGTTGAAGATTCAGTGTCCATGATTACTGGCCAAGAGTGGGGGCATTGTATATTTGTGAGAAGTGGTGTGGATATTAATTGAACACCTGTAGCATGTAGGCAGTTGTCACTGAAGGTGGGTGCACTCTCAAGCAACCACAAGGTAAACATACAGAGTTTCATTTCCACAACCATTTTATTTATTTTTTGTTAGTTTACTTTAGTCAGGGAAAGCAGGCAAATATGTCGGCAGAGGATTATGGCAATCTGACAAAGAACCAGTTGACCAATGTGTTGAAAGCCAAAGGACTAGTGCATGTCAACCTGACTGAAGAGAAAATTATTTCAGCCTTAGTCTTAGCTCAGACCTGCAACCAAGAGGATAACCAGTCTGGTGATGGGGATTAGCAATCCCCACAAACAGGACAATTCACCTTTTCCTTAGAGGACTTAAAATCCATCTGTTGTTAAAGAGACTTGAACTGGATGCCAAACATTTGGAATTGGAATTAGCAGATAGACTACAGCATTTGGAGGCTGAAGAGCATGAGAGACTGATGTGTTTGGAGGCTGAAGAAAATGAGAAGCATGTCAACATGAGATGGAGATGCTGACTCTTCACCAGGGTCATGCATGTAATGAGGAAGGGAATAACTGAGCAACAGGAGCAATAAAGGTCAGCATATTTCTTCCACAATTTACAGTGGGTGATAATTAAGATAGTTTTAGTCATATATTTGAAAGAATAGGTAAAAAGCATAATGTTGACCAAGGGCTCCTGACTCCTTTACTCTGTGTTAAAGATGTAACTACTGTTTCTAAATTGTCTGATATAGATTGTTTGAACTACTAAGTAAATAAATGTTTACTTGAATGTTTAAAGTTAACACCTGAAGCTTACAGAAAAAAAGTTCATGAGCATAGACCCAAGTCAGATGAAAGTGTGTGTGATTATATTGCTGAGTTAAGCATTTATTTTCATAGGTGGGTGAGTGGGTGACAGGTCACCACTTCGGAAGGGCAGGCGGACCTTTTGCTGAGGGAACAAACCCTTACCACTTTGACTGAGGACATGAGAATATAGATGGCAGACCGAGAATGTAACTCTGCAGATCAGTTAGGAAAAAAGGGGTTATCTACTTAGCAAGATGGGTATTGCTGCACAGGAAAGGGATACCCAGTGCTGCACACAGATATAAGTGAACCCCGTGGTGTGCAGCCTAAACCACTTTAACAGATTACACCAGTAACAGGGGTAGCCACTAGTTCAGGTACACAACCAGGATCAAGGGTTAAATGTTATAAATTTAACCAGTGGGGCCATTTATCATACAGATATCCGTGGAGATAAGGTGGGAAAAAAGGTGGGGGAGCCAGCAAGTGGGAATAATAGTATACCAGTGTTGTTATAGCTATGTCAAACAGAGCTCCTCATTAGCACTCTTCAAGAAAAATCTTTATGATTGGATGGGTAATAAGAAATTCACTCCGGGGATCACTTCTGTGGTTCTGCTTGACAGGGGCACAGGAAAATAATTTTCTTGGGTGGGAAAGCCAGGGTACCTTTTTGGCTAGGCTTGTGTAGACCCTAGGGCCAATAGCCTAGTACCTACCTATGAGCCTATGAACCTAAAATATCATTTTAGTGATCGATTACAGAATGACATTATATATATCTGGTCATCTAACGTCTGGTTCCCATGCTACAGCTTGGCTAGAAGCTGCAAGAATTTAGCATATATGTGTCAATAATACACCGACATAGAGCTTGATAAGATCTGTTGCAGCTTCTGGAAGTCATAAAACCATACAAAATGTCTATTCTTCCAAAGTAGCAATTATTTTCCTGCTAGGGAAAATACAGAAGATTTCCTAGTACTTCTTTTCCCATACATTTTGTCCCTGGCTGCAATCAGAAATGTAAGATACAATTTTTATGGCCTAAATTAAGTAATTAGGTAATATAATTTCTTACTATTTTTCAAAGTTAACTGAACTGAGATTAACCTCTCTCTTCCATTTTCCCCTATTAAGACACATACATTTAATCAATTACAATACAGTCAGTCTGATATACATATATATTTCTATTCTGTCCAGCAGGACACACTGTTGATACATTTTTAACAAAACAACTTTATAGATACACTTTGCAACACAAGCATCTGTACAAATCAGTTTGATATACAAATGACATATAATTCTTTACAAAAGTCCAGCTAACAGTGCTGGCATATGAAACACATCCACTGCCGTACTTCTCCTAGCATAAATGGCCATAGCTCACATTGTCACATTTCTACTCCCTTTGAAGCTTCAAACTAGTTTCTCAAATGACACTGGAGAAACATTGCTTGAGAATAATGAGCCTGTCTGGGAATACATTAACCCATACCCTGTCTTGACACCCCATCTGCATTGGCATTGCTGAACCCACTATAGTGCTACACTGTCATATTATATGCCTGCAACCCTAGGCTCCACCTTAGTAACTTGGCATTTTGCTGGCTGGCTTGATGTAGCCATGTTAAGAGATTGTGGTCTGTAACTACAGTGAATTGCCTTCCATAAACATAGTGTTGAAGTTTCTGCAGTGCTCATAATATGGCTATACATTCCTTTTCTATAGCTCCATAACATTCCTCCCTGGGTTGGAGTCTACAGCTGAGATATATAACTGGTTGCTCTTTTCCCTCTAAGAAACCTGGCTGAGTATGACCCCCACCCCAAGGTTTGAAGCACCACCTGCACAACTAATTCATTGCTGTAATCTGGACTAGGTAACACAGGGGTCTTCCTAAAGTCCATTTAAGCTTTTGAAATGCCTGCTCACAGGTTGGGGGTCCACACTACCTTGTCTGGCCTGTTTTCCTCAACGAGTCTTTGAGGGGAGCGGCTATTGTACTACAATTGGGAATAGATTTTGTATAGTTTTCTGCTATCTCCAAGAATGCATTCACCTGATTTTCAGTAACAGGGGCAGGCAACACCTGAATAGCTTCCACTTTGGTATGTTCTGGCCTGATCTTACCACTTTCAACTCTATGCCCCAGGTAAGAGACCTCTGCCATACCCACTTGACACTTACTAGGCTTAATGGTCAGTTCTGCCCTTTGCAGTCTGCCCAGACCCTTCCTAACATAATGAAGGTGCTCATGTAAGGAATGGCTCTAAGTGGCAAAATCATCCAGGTAAGCAAGGGCATAATGCTTCTGCTAGGATATGATCTAGCAGCCTCTAGAAGGTCACTGGGGCATTTTTCATCCCAAAGGGCATCTTTGTTAACTTGTATAGTCCAAAAGGAGTCACAAAAGCTGACCTCTCCTTAGTGATGGGAGACAAGGGCACCTCCTAGTAGCCCTTGTTCAGATACATAATCCCAACCAGCTGCTCTAAGGCTTCATCTGTTCTAGGCATGGGGTAAGCATCTGACTCTGTATGACTATTTAGTTTCTGTAGTCTACACAGAATCGGGTACTGCCATCTTTCTTTGCTACCAGCACCACTGGGGAGACCCAGGAACTGTTGGCCTCCTGGATTACCCCACTTCCAACATTTCCTGTATCTCCTCTCTCAGAGCCTATCTGACTTACTCACACACCCTGTAAGGTACTTGCTTGATAATCCTTTGGGGACATGTATCCACATGGTGGTACACCAGGTGGATACACCCAGGTTTCCCAGTTGACATGCCTCTAAACTCCTGTAAAACTGCATGGATTTCTTGAACCTGGGTAGGGGATAGCCGCTGGGACATTGCTACCCGACCACTGAGGTGTCACTCCAAGCCTCACTGAGGAGATCAATTACTAGATTCCCTTCAGACTCCTCTTCCATCCACTGCAAATATTCAGCATCAGGGCCTTTCTATCATGGTAAAGCTTTATAATGATAACATAGTACAAGTTAAGCCTTGCTTCCTGCCTAGCAGTTCTACCATGTAGTTAACATCACTGGCCTTCCTTATCACTTTGAAGGGTCTCTCCCAAGCTGCCTGCAGCTTATTGTGTCTGACAGGAATGAGAACCATAACCTGCTGTCCCACAGCATACTCTTGGGCTTGAGCATTCCTGGCATACCATAGGTTCATAGGTTGGCACTAGGCTATTGGCCCTAGGGCCTATACAAGCCTAGCCATAACAATTCCCTGGATATTTCTCACCACAATATTCACTTCTCTGGACCCCTGTCTAGCAGGGTGACTTACGTGATCCCCAGGGAGAATTTCCTATCTCCCATGCAATCATCAAGGTTTCTTTTGAAGAGGGCCAAGGAGGTGCACTGCTTGACATGTATGGGCAGTCCATTCCAGAGTATGGGGAGTCTCTGGGTCAGGAACCTATCCCTCCAGCATGTTTTGTTCATTGTGATGACAAGGTTTAGATCCCTGGAGCATGTGGCTTTGAGGGATTGGGATTTCTTTAAGTGGAGCATGTGCAATAGCTCAGGGTTTGACATGGCCTTGTATGTTAAGCAGAGATCACCTCTGAGTAGACGATATGCCACAGAGTATAGCTGGAGTTTTTTTTAGGTGGTCAGCATAGGGCATTTGCTTTAGGCCTGTGATTCTTTTAGTGAGGTATTTCTGTGGCCTTTCCAGCTGTTGCAGATGTCTTGTGAGGTACATAGCAAACAGGACATTGTACTCTATAATGGGTCTAATGAGGGATGAGTACAGTGGGACAATGACTTCCTTTTTTTTTTTGGATAAAAACCCTTAGTGATGAGGTGTACCACACAGAAGGATTTTCTGACTGTTGTGGCGATGTGGTTATCAAAGGTGAGACCACTGTCCACCTGTGTCCCTAAGTCTCTCATCACACTTTCAGTGTTTATTGTACTGCCACCTATGCGGTAATTCATGGGTATATGTTTTTTTCCCAAAGGGGATAACTATACATTTCTTAGCATTAAGCTTCAGCCCACGGCTCTGGCACCAAGCATCTGTTTCTGTAAGGCCTTTTTGTAGAATATCCACATAATTTGGGGATACAATAATGGCTCCCAGTTTGTAGTCATCTGCCAACTTTTTTAGCCAGAGTCCCTTAGTGTTGGCCTGTACTTCAGAGAAGTAGACATTTTTCTGCTCTTGAACTCCTGCCAAGTTTGACTGGGTGAATCCCATGAGCTCCCTAAGCCTTGTCCTGAGGGTTAGGCTATATGTCACAACAGACTCCTTGTGAGATTCACACTCATCCTCTCTCTCATCACAATCAAATCTAAAGGCCCCTCTCACCCTATGTGCATGCAACTCACTCAAAGTGTTAAAAACCTGTGGATTCCTGGGGTATCTTTCTGTATGTAAACAGCAGATGGGACAAATATTTGCCCACTCTCCCTCTTAAACTGGTCTGCAAATGCACATAGCATCGTCTTTAGTAAAGAGTTTAACCTCTCCACAAACCCATTAGTCTGGGTATGGTAGGAGGAGGTCTTTAGGTGCTTCAACCCACAGCAATCCCACAGACAAGCCAGCAGGTTTGACATGAAATTGGCATGTCTGTCAGTCAGTATTTCTCTCGAGAATCCTACCTTGCTGAAAATCTCTAACAAAGCATTTGCTACCTTCTCTGCCTTGATGGAGGACACAGCCACCGCCTCATGGTATCTAGTAGCATAATTTATTACCACCAGGATATACTTCTTCCCTATGGAACTTGGTATACTCAGAAGCCCTACAATGTCCATAGCTACCCTCTGAAATAGCTCTTCAATCACAGGCAAAGGCATCAAAGGAGCCTTGACCTTGTCTTCTGCCTTGCCTACTTTTTGGAACTGCTCACAGGTCTGCAGTACCCTGCTACATTCTTTACAATCCAAGGCCAATAAAACTTCTGCATAATATGTCTCTTGGTATGCTTTATGTCCATAGGACCTGCAAAAGGAATGCCATTGTCTAAAGCTAGAAGCACCAGATGGTAGGCTATAGGCACTATCAACTGCTGTATTACCCTCTAGCCCTCCCTCAACATCCATTCTCTATGCAGTAACCGTTTGTTCCAGTGTATAGATTACCCTTTTCCTTGAGAATCAGGCATCTCTCTCACTACCTTCCTCAAGCCTCCTAGAGTAGGGTCCGAGAGCTAATCCTATCTCAACTCCATTTTTGTAACTCTTCCCAGCTCCTCTTCCACAGGAAGTCTAGTATCCTCAGACAATGGCACCTCACTCTCAGCCTGGGAACTACTACTAACCTCTGCCCTTGCAGTCACTCTGTCCAAGGGAACATCAGTACCTACCTGCAGCTGTGGCTCACCTTCAGGCTCACTGCTACAGAATAGCTCACTCCCTGAAATAGCCACCTCATCAACCATGGCTTCAGTTGTGGGCCCTATCTATGTCTCCCCCAGGCTATCAGCCTCACATGTCTTTCTCCAAGCCTGAGTCATGTAACTGCATGCACACAAGGTACAGCATTATCAAAATCATTCCTTATCAAGACATCTGCAGAGATACCTTCAAACATACCTACTTGCTTGCTTCCTTTCCACCCTCCCAGTCAAGGTGAACCCTGGCCAAAGGCATTTGGAATGGGGTCCCTCCTAAAGCTCAGACTGGAGTGGACTGCTCAAGAAAGTACTGCTCCTCTTTAACCACTGCAGGCTTCACAATAATTATGTCAGAAGCTGTGAGTCTCTTAGTGGTGGCCTATTTTCCATCCGGTAAGATAGGATATATGTTCTAATCATAGTCCGGTACTCCTGTTGCCTCCAGACAACATAACACTGGCATACTGTTATTCTCTGACTGCTTTCCCTGACTAAACTAAACTAATGAAAATAAATAAAAACTATTGTGAAAATGAAACTCTGTATGTTTACCTTGTGGTTACTTGGGAGTACACCCACCTTCAGTGTCAACTGTCTGTAGGCTACAGAAGTTCAATTAATATCCACACAACTACTCTCCAATATGTGAAGCTTCCACTCTGGCCCAGTAATCAAGGAACCTGAATTCTCACCACTGAGAGTGGAGAGGAAAGTTCACTTGGAAAAAAATTGGATATAGCCAGTATTTCTAGATGCAGATCTCTGCAACAAGCATAATTTTCCTAAAGAGCACTCAGGAAACACACTCATTCCAGGGGCTGGTTTTAACTATCTATTCAATCCCCACTAGCACAGCTATAGATTTGAGTCCTCAGCCAAGTGTCCAAGCCAAACCTCTACTACTCTCTCTTTCTGTGAAACCAATGATTCATGTCCCTGCTCTAAGCAGTTGACACACACAATCTGTGAGATTTGATTTTCACACACACACACACACACACACACACACACACACACACACACACACACACACACACACACACACACACACACACACACACACATTCACACACAGACCTGGGAAAGGCTGTTACAGATTTACTAGCTATGCCCCTTCTGCCCAGACTATAAATTAGCTACACAGCCACCAGACACTCCACAGCCAGCTACTCCAAAGCTCTTACTAGGGTACCCAATTATACTGAGTGAAATTAATAT
Source organism: Protopterus annectens (assembly GCF_019279795.1). Taxonomy (NCBI): domain Eukaryota; kingdom Metazoa; phylum Chordata; order Ceratodontiformes; family Protopteridae; genus Protopterus; species Protopterus annectens. The sequence goes on from NC_056736.1 coordinate 164,254,521, forward strand.
TAATTCAAGTGATAGCGTTTGGCCAATGCAGTAAGGCTTTCAGAAGTGACTACAGTGTCACCAAATTGCTGTAAGTTCTCCCAAACTTTAAAATATTCTCTAAAGGACCAGCCGCAATGAAAAGTTTAAATATATTTAATAATAAATAATAAAAGAACATGAATTACTAAATATCTATTTTCAATAAACACCAGAGTTTCATTCATAGGAAATATTAAAATAACATTGATGACTAGATTCTCATGCATACATAAAAAAGCATCATTTAACTAAGCTTACTATATTTTCCTGACTGATCTAAAGAATTACTATTCCCTGGTTCACTTACTAGGGTAAGACAAGATGAAGTAGGTATGTCACTTGTCTAGTCAGGATAAAATAGAATAAGATCTGTGGGTTCAGTTCAAGCTGCTTTATTATACACAAGCACATCAGAAATGAGGGTTTGCAACTTAAACTTTAAAGTGCTTTTTTCCCACTTTCTGAAATTTAAAAAAAAAGTTCAGTTACAGATGTGCTGTTCTGAACTGTTTGTAAATTTCTTGGAGGCCATTGCTTGCTTGTGCTAAAGGGAAGTCTCTGTGTTCATCAGTGGCAGTGGTAAACACTGTACAGCCTGCCTGCCCCTGTGGGAGTGGTTACTGCCTAGAAACTGTAGTTTTATTGGCCATTTTGGGTCAATTCCAAACTCCTTGATCCCCCACTCTTAAAACCCGATTGCCTCATGGTTGTGGTGTCTTTTCAGACTTGGCTGTTGGTGAAGCACCCACCAAGAGGAGAAAATGCTGAGAGAAGAAAGGAGCCACTTTTGAGATTTTAAGTATTTTCTTCAGATTATTTGTTAAGAGTTCTGCATTGCCGCCTACTTTTTGGCATTTTCCAGCTTGCTAAACTTGATATATGTATTAGGAACTGTATTTAGAACACATCTAGAGCCTGTTTACTGCATTTCCTGTGTTACACTTATTTTAAAATCATTTTTTTCTTAAAACTTGCATTTTACCTGTCTCTGGCCTAGCACTCAAGTGTGGGGTCATTTATTGCACTGTTCTAACTTGTTGCTACTTGTGTATCTCTGCTATCTTTAAACAAAACAAACAAAAAAAAATCTTGCTTATTTCCCACTTTCTGAAATTTAAAAAAAAGTTCAGTTACAGATTTGCTGTTCTGAACTGTTTGTAAGTTTCTTGGAGGCCATTGCTTGCTTGGGCTAAAGGGAAGTCTCTGTGTTCATCAGTGGCAGTGGTAAACACTGAACAGCCTGCCTGCCCCTGTGGGAGTGGTTACTGCCTAGAAACTGTAGTTTTATTGGCCATTTTGGGTCAATTCCAAACTCCTTGATCCCCCTCTCTTAAAACCCCTCTTTGTGCATTTTTGCGCATAGCGCAGCATCAGGCAGCGCCGCTTAATCAGGTTTAAACTATTCCCGGCTCCACAAAGTCTGCTCTTCACTTTTTCCCTTAGAACTGTTCCAAATCGCAATGTAAGCACTCTATTTTCCTTCTAAAACCCAGCAGTAGCTAGGATAAGTGTCTTATAAGTAAGCACTAATAATCTAAAGCACTACACCCTCTTATACTCCCTTTAAGTACTTGGCTCCCTATTGGTCCTTTTTGATCAAGTCATAAAGTAATTCCTTATACTATTCTGGCATGTCCAAAAGTCAGTTTCAGGTTTACTCTCCAGTCCAGCTGGTGAATATGGGAATCTTAAGGCAATGTTATAACTGCCTTATGTACACAGACCACCCTCTCCTCTTCCCAACAAGCTCAAATATATGTGAGAGATGCAACTATATAGCCAAACAGGAGGCTGAGCTCTCTCAACATAGTGCTGGCATGGTCAGTCTGGAGGAGAAGGTAATCACACACACCACAAATCCAGTCTCACATAGACCTATCACAACAGCAAACCAAACACAAAAACATACACGGAGGCTCTAAATAAAAATCTGCCCAAGCAACAGAGACCTCCAAAGCAGACATCCAAGCAACTGCTACCCCACAACAATACCCACTTATCACATAGTTCACAAAGTCAGTGTGCCACACAGTCACAACCCTTAAGGCTAAACAACACACCTAATACACTTGTAATAGGTGACTCTATTGTCAGACACACTGATGTCCCTCTCACCAGGCTGAACAAGGGGAAGGTCACTGTAAGCTGCCTGTCGGGTGTCAGGATCTGCCACATAACACAAGCACTCAGGTCACTCCAAAGCAAGTACAAATATGACTCCGTTATTGTCCATGCTGGTGTGAATGACCTGAGACGTACCTCCCTGAATTACATGAAAAGAGACATAGAGGAGCTCTCTGATCATGTGGCCCAGGCCGGTATGATGCTGACCTTGAGCAGCATCTTACCCTCACTAAGAATGATACCACAGTATAAAGACAAAATGATCAATTTCAACAATTGGCTAAAGTATTGGTGTCACTCAAAGGGGATCCAGTGTCTGTCAGCCTGGGATGACATGCTTGACAAGCCACGTTGCTTCACTAGGGACAGCTTACACCTGTCACCCCTAGGTTTTCAAATACTGGCCAAGGCTCTTGCTACCCCCATAGTGCCTTTTTTAGGCATGGCTCAAAAGACAAACCCACCTCCTTAGACAACACAAGGAAAACAAAACTAAAGCTAATGCTGCTCAACGCCAGAAGTCTTAACCTCAAGATGCATGCACTCAAGGCTCTCCTCAGTATGGAGAATATCGATATCTGTGCAGTAACAGAAACCTGGTTCAAGGCTCCCGAGAGAAACCCAGCACTACCAGGCTATACCTCATATCATGCTGTTCGGCCCCAAAACTCAGACTGAACCACAAGAGGAGGGGGAGTATCCATATTCATCAAAGATACTCATACCTCCAGGCTAGTGGCACTGCATGAAGCATCTGAGACCATCCATGTGCAACTAACAGTGGGCAAAACTGCCTTCCAGTTTGTAGCCTGCTACAGACTACCTTCCCAAACTCAGGAACCCCACTCGGCTTTCCTGAAGACACTGGAGAATATGAAGATCTCTCCAAAAACCATTATATTGGGTGACTTTAACTACCCAAACATAGACTGGGAGCACTACTCAAGCCCCAACACCCTAGCCCAATGGTTCCTAGAATTTATAAACTCAAATGCTATGGAACAACTGGTCACCACTCCCACAAGAGAAGAAAACATATTGGACATGATCATCACCAACATGGGGACTCTATGTTCCATACCAGAGGTATACCCCTCATTGGTAAGATCTGACCATAAATTAATCACTATGGACATCTATATCCCGTCCCCACCCCCAGCAAAGGAAACCAAGGTCAAAAACTTCTCAAAAGCAAACTTCCCACTTCTCAAAACTGAGGTGGAATCCTTCAAAGCCCCAGGGCCAGTGGAAAATATGGCCCAAACCGCAGCATCCTTTACAAACGCATTCTATGGATACCTACAGGAATGCATGGATCATGCTATCCCAAATAAAACCAAGACACACTCCTCCAAAGGCAGGAGACCTGTCTGGTGGACCCCAGCCATAAATAAGCTGTACAACAGAAGGAGGAGGCTACTACATGATAGAGCAAAATCCCTGAAAGGGAAGGCAACTCTGATCAGTACTAGCAAGAAACTACGATCCCTCATAAAATCATCTAAGGCTAGCTTCGAAAGAAAAATTGCAAAAGACGCTAAAGCTAATCACAAGGCTTTCTTTAGTTATGTCAGAAACATGGGTGGAAACTCCCAGATATGCTCTGAGTTAGTGCAAAATGACAAAAAATACACTGAACCCACAGACATTGCCAACATCCTGGCAGACAGGTTCAGTGCAAACTCCCCCAGCCCCCAAATGAGCAAATGACTATCCCAACAGAGTGTAGCCTCCCTGACATCACAGATGCACAGGTGAGAGCTGCCCTCACCAAAGCAAAAAACACAGCATCAATGGGACCGGACGGTGTCCCGGGCTACGTTTTACATGAGCTCCAAGAAGAACTAAACCCTCACTTAAAATCACTGCTTAGTCTCAGCCTTACAGCAGGATATGTACCCAAAGAATGGCATACAGTAACAGTGGTCCCACTCCATAAAGGTGGTGCGACAACAGACCCCGGAAACTATCGCTCTATAAGCCTAACTAGCCTGGTCTGCAAAACTATGGAGTGTATCATCATGGAACTCATAAACAAAGACATTGGGAACCTCCAAACACTGGATGCTACCCAATTCGGCTTTCTTAAGGGCAGATCTTGCCTCTTGAACCTGGTCAATTTCTTTGAAACAGTCTCCAAGGCCATAGACGCAGGGAAGGTAGTCCACACATCCTACCTTGACCTTGCAAAAGCCTTCGACACAATACCCCACTCGGGCATCATAAATTAGCTCACCAGCTTAAATATCAACCCCTATGTCACAAGATGGGTTGCAAACTGGCTTATGGATAGAACCCACATGGTCAGAATTGCAGGTGCCATGTCAGACTCTAAACCAGTTACAAGTGGCGTCCCACAAGGCTCAGTCCTGGGACCTCTCTTGTTCGGTATATATTTCTCTGAGGTACAGGCTAACACAGGAGGACTATGGCTGACAAAGTTTGCAGATGACTGCATACTGGGGGCCATAATCGACTCGCCAGCTGACACAAGCATCCTCCAAAAAGGTCTCACAGAGACGGATAACTGGTGCCAGAGCCATGGCCTAAAGCTAAATGCCAAAAAGTGCATAGTCATCCACTTTGGGAAAAACAAAGTGCCCACAAATTACCACATAGGTGGTAATTCATTAAGTACAGAAGAAGTAATTAGGGATTTGGGGGCCTAAGTAGATTGCAATCTCTCCTTTGACAACCACATTGCCAAAGTGGTTACAAAGACATTCTATATAGCCCACCTTATCACAAAGGGGTTCACATCTAGATCAAGAGAGGTCATTGTGCCCCTCTACTCATCACTCATCAGGCCCATAATTGAATACAATGCCCCATTTGAGATGTACCTTACCCGACACCTGCTACAACTAGAAAGACCCCAAAAGTACCTCACCAGGAGGATCAAGGGACTCAAACAGATGCCCTATGCAGTTAGGCTAAAGAAACTCCAGCTCTACTCAGTTGCTAACCGCCTACTCAGAGGCGATCTGTGCCTGACGTATAAAGCCATGCCCAACCCAGAATTAATGGACATGCTCCACCTCAAGAAATCCAAATCCATCAGAGCTACACGCTCCAGTGACTTAAACCTCAGCACAGAAATAAATAGAACATGCTGGAGGGACAGATTCATATCCCAGAGGCTCTCCTCACTCTGGAACAAAATCCCAATCCATGTCAGACAGAGCCCCTCAAAGACCCTCTTCAAGAAGAATCTTGATGTTTGGATGGGAGATCATAAATTTACCCCTGGGATCTCTTCTGTGTCACTGCTAGACAGAGGCACGGTAGACTAACCTTAAATGGGCTATCTTCTGTGACCTACTATATAGAGGCACAGTCAACTAATCTAAGAAGGGTGGCGAAAGCCAAACACACTCTGGCTAGGCTTGTAAATGCCTTAGGGCAGATAGCCTAGTATCAACCTATAAACCTATGAACTTAAAATTATAAACAGACTGACTACCACACTCATACATGTTAATACTCTGGCTGCTCTCTCAAATGACACTGCTGGCTGCACATGCTCAGTATTTATATGCATGTACTACAGCTGGAAATTCTTCTTAAAGGTACATACACACACTCTGATCTGCATCCTACCTCTTTGAGAAATGATACATGTATGAAATGACAGTATTCAATGACATGCAATTTACAGAAATGATCTTTTGAAATGCAATTATATAGAACTAATTTTTTGACACGCAATCATACAAAATCAGGCACATATAAAATAATTATGTCCAGGTTGCTGTGTATTTTACAGTAGGCCAGGAAATACAACCTGACTGTGTAACATAAAAGTCAGAATTGGCTCTAGTAATGGGGACTGGTTTCAACGAATGTTCATCTTTGGGGACAACTGGGACATCATCAGCAACAGGAATGAATACTATGATATGTTCTTTGGTACAAACATTGTCAGGTTTGTTCTAAGATCTAGAGTATCTATCACAGGTATGATGCTGTGATATCATTTCTGATACATGTTGAAGATGTCTGCAGTTTCTCCTGTATTCTATACCCTCAGATTCCACTAAGAAGGATCTTGTCTCGGTACATATACCTCTCACTTGACCAATTCAATCAAAGCCTTTCACTGTTCACATCCTCACTGTCTTCCTTCTTTTAACACATGAAGAAATCTGCTCATTTTATTGTAGTTGGTGTTCTGAGAAGAATGCTTCTTAAAAAGTTTGGCTTTGATTGCTCTGTTGTTTTTAGCATTAGGCACCAACAAACTAAAACTAATAGGCAAGGTTGTTTTGGCTTGCCTAGATAGAAGACTCTGAGCAGGCGAGCCTAGTAGTTTGTCACTAGGTACACGCTCCAGGGATTTAAACCTTTTCATCACAATGAACAAAACATGCTGGAGGGATAGGTTCCTGATCCAGAGACTCCCCATACTCTGGAATAGACTGCGCACACATGTCAAGCAGAGCGCCTCATTGGCCCTCTTCAAAAGGAACCTTGATGATTGGATGGGAGATGCGAAATTCACCCTGGGGATCATGTCAGTTGCCCTGCTAGACAGGGGCCCAGAGAAGTAAATATTGTGGGAAGAAATTTCCATGGAATTGTTATGGTTAGGATTGCATAGGCCTTAGGGCCAATAGCCTAGTACCGACCTATGAACATGTATAAAGTCCCACTCTTTAGCAAATCTCTGAAAAAATTGACTGGTAAACTGAGAACTGTTGTCAGAAATAACTTGTATGGACTACCATGAACTGTGAAATGATGTTTCATCTTAGTAATAACAGCACTGGATGTTAGTTTAGGTAGCAAATAAATCGCAAACTAGTTTGAGTAAGAGTTTACCAACACTAAGTAATGTTGACTGCTCCACTCAAATAGGTCATTTGCTACTGTTGACCAAGGTAGTTCAGGAAGTTGGCTTAGCTGAAGTGGATCTTTTTGCAAATGTGACTTAGTACTGTTGCACACTGAACAAAAAGAAAGCACTTTATCAATGTCTTCTGCTAGAGAAGGCCAAAATACTAGTCCCCTCACCCTTCTTTTGGTAGAATTGGAACCTGGGTGACCATGATGCAAAATCTGAATGTATTCATGCTGTAAGGAAGTAGGAACAACAACTTTTGGACCTTTGAAAATGATATCATCTTCCATCAGCATCTCTGTATGGAAAGTAAGATTGCACTTTTGCTGGTACACAGGATTCCTTTGATGGCCATCCTACATTGATGAAGTGGTTTTGCTTTTGCAAAATTGAATCAGTCTTTGTATGCTCTCTCAGCTCATCAAGTCTAATGGTAGAAAAATTACACACCTCCATAACATCAAAGTCAAAAGCATCAAGCTGTCCCATGGTATTTCTGGGTGATCTGGATAAGGTGTCAGCCAGATAAAGAAGTTTGCCTTTTGTATAGACCATTTTGAAATTATACTTTTGCAATTTGTACATCATTCTTTGCAGTCTTGCTGGAGCAGAATGCATAAGCTTCTTTAAAATAGTGACTAGAGGTTGATGGTCAGTTTCTATCTGAATTGCTCGGCCATAAATATAACCATAGATTTTCAAACATGCGAACACAATTGTCAAAAGTTCCTTCTCAATTTGAGCATACTGCATCTCAGTTTTGCTAAGAGTTCTAGATGTACAGGCAACAGGTCTGCCCTCTTGAAGAATAACTGCACCAAGACCGAACTTTGAAGCATCACAGGAAAGAATACTGGTTTGTAGTATACCTCTCAAGTGTACCTCATTACGAGGAACGTACCTCATTTGGGGTCTTAAAAAGTTCATGTTCCTCGAAGTTCCTCAAAGTTCCACATTGAAATAGTCTGTCACACATTGGAATTTTTTTAAGTGAAATCCATGGTAAATAGAAATTAATCAAATTAATTCATTAAAGGATCTTCTTTATAAGTAAAACCAGCATATTTTAACCATCCTATGACCTTCCTAGTTGAAGTTTTTGGTAAGCCATTAGTATGTGTTCCACATTTTGCCCATTTGTTCCACATTATAAAGGCGAGTGTTCCTTATTTTGGAGATGGAAGGTTGAGAGCTATGTAGACATCATAGTATCTTAATGTAGGCAGGTTAGCAATTTGCTGTTTGAGGTTGTCAAATGCTCTCTGGTGTTGTCCTAACCATGACCATGCAGCATTTTTGCATGTCAGCTCTCTTAAAGGTGCTGATAACACACTAAAATCAGGGATAAATGTGCTCAAATAATTAACCGTACCAAGAAAATGCTGTAAGTCTTGGACATTGTCTGGAGCTGGCATCTGAAGAATGACTGCTTGTTTAGAAGGATCTGGTTGTAAGCCTGTACTGGTAAATAAATGACCTAGATAAGTAACTTCTGGTAGTCTGAATCTGTACTTCAGAGGACTGAGCTCTAAATTCACTTCACATCCTCTGTCCAGAACTTTCTTGAGGTTTCTGACATGCTCTGCTTCACCATTACCTACAACCAGTAAATCATCAACTATTATTGCACACAGGTAGCCTGAAAAAATTTGCTCCATTGCATGCTGAAAGACTTCACTGGCAGAAGTTATTCCAAAATGCATCCTGAGGAATCTGTGTCTATCAAATGGGGTACTGAATGTACTCAGTAGTGAAGATTTGCGATCAAGCATTACTTGCCAAAATGAACTCTTTGCATCTAACACAGAAAAAACAGTGTCATTTGGCATGAGGGTTACAATTTCTTCAACTGTACACATTGGATGATGAGATATTTTTAGTGCCTTGTTCAGTCTCTTGGGTCAATGCACATTCTGATTTAATCTGAATTTTCCTTTTGAGTAGCTACCATGGATAACACCCACTCAGTTGGTTCTGTTACTAGACAAATCACACCTTGCTGCACCATTTTATCTAACTGGACCTTAACTTTCTCCTGCATAGCTATTGGAAGTCTTCTTGCTGGTCTGACCACTGGACTTACCGCTGGGTCTACTTTCATGGAGTACACAACTGGAAGTTTACCTAACTTGTCGTCAAAAACATCAGTATAGTCTGAAAAAATAGTGTCACTGAAGCTGGAACTGGGACACGTGCTTACATGATGTACGTCTTTCGTAAAAGAAAGCAGTTTCATTCTTAAACTGTCTCTGAGACCTAATAATGATGGCACAGGTCTTTGGACTATATAAAATTACAAGCTTTAACTGTTCCCAGCCAAATAGAATGAAAATGCTACTGAGCCTATGGTTTGAATCTCTTCACCTCCATAACCAACAAGCTTCACACAACTGGCCAAATTAAGTTGCTCATCAGCCCTCAGTTTAGCAAATGTTTCTGCTGACATTACATTACACTTTGAACTAGTATCTACTTTGAGCTCCATGGGCGTATCATTGATCAGGACAGTACAAAATACTTCATTTTTTGCCAGTGAATCTACTGCATTATCCTTTTCACTGACCACTGGCACACTATCCACATAGAAAGGGACAGGGTTGCAGCTCTCTGTATAATCAACTTGCTTTTTTGAGTGACCTTTCTTAATAACTAAATGAGGCTTGCTTGATTTACAAAAAATTTGAAAATGATTCCATTTTTTACACTTGTGGTATTGCTGACCAAATGCTAAGCACTTCTCTATTTTAGACTCATGGTTGGCACCACAGTTACAACAGTTAGCTATAAGACTTTACTTGGGTTTTGCTGACTCACTCATACTTACTGAGCATAGCCTTTTGACTGAGCTAGTCTTGGAACTTGCTAGGAAGCTATAGGATCTCCCAGGGGAACCCACAGGTGTTGCAGCTGCTATGTGCTTAGGCCTGTTTCTGCTTGCCATATGTTGCATGCTGTCTATGTTTGCTCTAGAGGATGTTAAAACCATTCTTTTATTATTTGCAAGCATATTTGTGTGCCTTTCTGTAAGCTCATGGATTTGATAAATCTCTATGGCTTTGCTAAATGTTAAATCACTGTCACAAAGCAAAATCTTTTTCATTGCAGCACTATACACCACACTCCAGCCTGTCCTTTATTAACTCATCTTTCAAGTCACCAAGTCTGCAAATTTTAGCCTTATTTCTCAAGTCAGTGATATAAGCTGCAAATAATTCCTAGATTTCTGGTCTCTTGTATAAAATAAGTGCCTTTCCAATGTAATATTTGTCTGGTGGTTACACATTTCTCTAAATTTATGTTTTAAGCACTCAGGGTCCTCTCTTGATTCAGCCGGTAACAATATGGTGGCTCTCCCCCTCTCTTGCATATATTTCTAGTGCATACACAAACAAATGCTCTCTTTCAATAGCTTCTGACCCAGCTAAGTTAAGCAAAATTATGTTTGTCAGAAATAGCTGCTTGTATGAAAATATCATATTCCTGTTTGAATACTCTCTAGTTCTCTGCTATATTATGATCAAACACATGTGGACTTGGACTGCGAAATGCATCTGCCATATCCACACATAGTAGTGAAGGTGCTTGAAATCATGCACAGGCATACACTTATATATAATCTATCTATATATATATATATATATATATATATATATATATATATATATATATATATATATATGCCAGAACTTTATGCCAGTACTTGTAATTATGCCCAGTAGCACAACAAACTCTTTGAAATAACTGCACTTTGCCCAATAAGTCTCTGTAGCACAAGGACACTTGGAAATCACTGTACTTTGTGAAACCACTCATCAGTATAAGAAGTACTTCAAAATGGCTGTACTTTGTGAATAAACTGTACACAGCAGAAAAAAGCTCGGAGTAAGAAACATTTCTAAATTAATGCACTTTGCAAATAAACTGTACACAGCACAGAAACCTTTCAAAATGGCTGTACTTTTGCAAAATAACTCCACAGTGTAAGAAACACTCTGAAATTGTGGCTTTCTGTGAATAAATGCAAAAAGCACAAGACACTTTTCAGAATGGTTGTAATTTGACTGTGCTTTGCTATATAACTGTACTCTGCACCAAGCAGACTCTTTGAAATAATTCATAGTAATACAGTACACACTCTGCAAGCACTTTGCACACTGGGATACTTTGAACAACACTAGTTATGCTTTGAATGGCTTTGGTCAATGCAAAATAGTAGTTTGTGCCCAAACACAGTGTTTTACTAAAAACTGTGCAGTTGCCTTGCTTTTTAAGCTTAATTTGCCCTTTTATTGTAATTGTTATGCCCTTTTAATCTTTTATCATATTCATTATAATTTTCTTGTGCCCGTTTTACTCTAAACATGCTCACCATGCAAACCAAATGTAATTCTGAGCCCCATATGAATATTTCTGCTAGATTTATCAAATATCATGGTTTCAAACATTTTGTTTGATTAATTATGCATTTTTTGCCTTTTGTTTGGTTAAAAATATGTTTTTGTGCTACTCATTTGATTAATAATGCATTTTGTGCCTTTTAAATGCAATGTTTCATTTTCTTTGCCAAATAAATGATCTGTGCAGTTTTCTTTACCTTTAGCTTGTTTCTGGCCCTCTTCTGTTTGTCTGAGATCTGTTTCACTCAACCTGCTTAGTCTGCCTTCACCTTCAACTCTATATCTTATGGCTTGAAAAAGTTGTACTCTTAATCCTGGTTCTGACACCATGTCGCTCGCCTGGTCAGGATAAAACAGACAGACATTCGTGGGTTCCTTTCAAGCAGCTTTATTACAAACAAAGACATCAGGAATGAGGGTTTGTAACTTAAACTTAAACTTATAAACAGAATGACTACCACACTCATACTTGTTAGCACTCTGGCTGTTCTCTCAAAATGGCACTGCTGCCTGCGCCTGCTCGGTATTTATATGCACTTGCTATATCTGGAAATGCTTCTTAAAGGAACATACACACACTCTGACCTACAGGTAACAGGTCCTTCCTTGTCACGTTCCAAAAACAGAGTGCTCTGAGACTTCAGTCTCATCTAGAATTAAAATATCATTTTAGTGTTAGAGTACAAAATAATAACATCACATATATCTGGTCATCTGACTTCTGGTTTCCATGCTACTCCCTTGGCTAGAAGCTGCCAGGATTTAGCACATATGTGCCAATAACACACATAGATAGAGCTTGATAAGATCTGTTGTAGCTTCTGGAAGTCATAAAACCATAAAACACTTCAGCTCTTCCAGAATAGCAATTAGTTCCCTACTAGAGACAGTACAGAAGGCTTCCTAGTACTTGCTTTCCTAGACATGTTGTCTCTGGCTGCAATCAGAACTGTAAGATACAATCTTCATGGCCTAAATTAATTAACATAATGTCATACTATTTTTCAAAGTTAGCTGGACTGAGACTAACCTCTTTTCTTCCAGTATCCACTGCTAAAATGTATTCATTTAATAAATTACAATACAGTCAGACTGATATACATGTATATTTCTCTTTTGTCCAGCAGGACACACTGTTGATATGTTTTATCCCAAGCAGCTTTTCAAATACATTTTTCAACACAAGCATCTGTACAAATCAGTTTGACGTACAAATGACATATAATTCTTTACAAAATGTCAGCTAGCTGTTCTGGCATGTTACACATCCACTGCCCTACTTCTCCTGGCATAGTTGGCAATACCTCACATTGTTACAAGTAACATAAACATTATAACATATGGTAGAAAGAGAAGGAATCAAACACTACTATACCTCTCATAATATTCAAATTCAGGTAATTTTAAACTGGTGAACATTCTTAAAGTTGTCACATTTTCTAAACTGTTCAGCATGTTCTAAAGAGATAATGTGACAGTGTGAGTTGATACAAAGCTGTACTAAATGTTTATTTTAAGAAAAATAACTGTATGCATCTCATTTGCTCCATTATTAGTTGTATTAGCAGTAGTTGAAATAATTCAGATAAGCAGTTATCCTCTAGTCTTGCATTCTGATTCAAAGAGTTTACTCAGTCCAGACTGTTGAGGCAAGCATGAGTCAGAACTCTGTTGGAGGACACCTTCCCAAGGATTCAATAAAATCTTGTGTAAGCTTTGCATGAACATGGAGTTTACATGTTTGCATGATAAGCAGCCACACTAATTGCTTATGCATGCCATGCATCATGCTTACACAGATACAAGTGACCTTTTATGGCCAGCAACAGTGTTTCCGGCCAGGAAACCATGCAAAGCAGCATGAGCACAGACAGAACACACAGACAAGTTTGCCTGCAAGCAAACCTGCTCTGAGAGACTGCATAGACAGCCACAATGACTACCATGGGTTAAAATAACTGAAATAACTGCAGTACTAACACATTATAGAAAAGTGTACGCAGTGCAATGTACTCTACACATTTTTCAAGATAAATAATGTATGTTATAGTGATCAGCAAGGGCAAATACAACCCAAAATAAATACACTAGGCAAGGAAAGTGTGCTGATTAAAATGGCCACAGGCATGAATGACAGGAATGAAGAAAGAGGAAGAGGGCGTGTACAATATAGCAATGTATCCAAGAATGAATATAGCAATGTATGTACACTTCCAAGACAAGTCAGTAGCTTAACATTAAGTACATATGTAGAAAGCACAGTACATACTGCTGTTTACACCCCCTGTGAGAATGTATGCATATCACCATATATGATAGTATATATCTGTGACTTTCACACAAGGTTGCATATCAATTGAGATGAATGGTTGTAAAATAAACATCACTGACTTGCTCACTGGATAGGACATTTAGCAAGGATGGTATATAGAATAGGAGGTATGTGCATATTGTTAAGATATTCAAAATTAATTGCTTAAATATGGTGGAATATCAGCATACTCACAACCAATCATGGATATGTAGCATCAAACTCATGGATAACTGCTGTCAGAAGCAAGCCCAATCAGAAATAACTCAAAAATATCAGCAACATTAATCTGTGACATTGCAAGAGTATGTGAGCTTAATGCGTTATAAATGTTCTGCTTGAACAGATGTGTTACATCTATAACAATTGTCAGTATTCTATAATAGGAATTCACTAATCCTTTTCCAAAAATAAACTCTTGTTGGAGGGGTTAAGTGGATCAGTATTAAATCTGGTGTTGAATTCTGGTGCATCCCTAGCCATTTCAGAGGTTGGCATTACACATAAGTCACAAACCACATGTCCAACAGTTGAACCCATGCCATCAATGTGCAACACAGAAATACATATCATACATGCATCTTGTGCAACATCTTGTAGGGAAGTCTGTATTGTCAATTCCTAATAGGTATGCATAATAAAAGAATACTTCTGCATGGGTTCCACAGAAAAGCACAGATATTTTAACCACAAACAAGGCAAGGCTGGAGATGCAGTTCGCCAACAGTTTATTGCACCACAAAATAAAAGAAACATAAGCGCTTTCATTATATAAAATACATAACTTCATCAAATAAAAGCTAGCATTCAAATGGACACATATATATGACTTGCATTATCACATGGCAAACACCAATTAATGAATTAAAGCAACAATGTAACATTTGGGATTACATCTGTAAAGAAAACGAAGATCTGTTTGCAGGAATGGCTGAAATAGCTACAATAGATAAAGTGAGTAAACCATCTGATGACACTGCCTTGTGTAAAAAAAGCATTTATGACATGGAGAAGTTTTTTTTTTAAATACGTGACTCTTAATCTCAAAATACAATATCTAAATGAATGCATTTCACATAAAATAGTACCGCAAGGTTTAAGGACAGCAAAGTTTCCTAATTGTGTTAGGCCCGGAGATGATTTAAGTAGAACTTTAATTAATCTGTATAATGAAACCGGGTTAAGCATGATGCGCGTTCTTGTGGAGCACTATGAAAAAGAGATCACAGAGGTTAAAGAAATCATTAAAACTTTGGATGAACGCATTAAGAACTTTGTTTGTTTCCAAAGTTTTATTGAATTGTATAATGGTGTAGAAGCAAAGGCTGATCGCCACAGAGCCACTGCTAGAAAACAATCCAAGTTAAGAAGGGACATTTACGCTTATAATGCTAATCAGGCATATATTACATGTGAAGATTCTATAGACAAGACAACGGTCACAAATGAGAACACAGTTCCAATTACAAAGGAAACTGATAAGGATTTGAATCACGCAGACAGGGTGGTTCTTAGTGAAAACATGCCTGGAACATCTAGGAACAAAGACATTGCCCCTATTACAGACAACGCTGGTCTTTTTCAAGACCGAGGGGAAACAAGTAAGGGAACAAAGACAAGTTATGCTGAGGTTGTTACAACTTCAGCAGAACATGGTAAAATCCCTTTTCACAAGGAACATTCATTCAATCAACGGACTACAAAGTGGTACAATTCCACACAAGGCAAGGGGAAAGGAAAGGGGAAGAACAGGAGAAAATGGTGAATCAAGGAGGAGTCCAGAATTATGATGTTGACATTCTCAATTTATCAGATATTCCCCTTCCTATAGAAGCTGAAAATGTACTGAAAAAAAGGAGTTTCCTTCATTCCCACTTGTGGAATGAATGTGGGCAAATTGTTAATTGATTTCAGGTTATATTTAAGAAAATTAAATTTGAGTTACATTATGCAGGATGTATTACAACACAATAATATAACTAGTAAGGATACACCTAGTAAGCCCAATACATTTAATCTTCCTTTGAAGACCACCTTGCAAGTGTTTCAGAACATATTTGAAAACAAATTCAGAAAGATAAGTCATTCGAATAAAGATAAAAACTTGTCCGAAAATGAATGTCAAGCTTTACACACTTTAAGTAGAAATCCTAACATTAGAACAATGAAGGCAGACAAAGGAGGCAAAATAGTTATTATGAATAACAAAGACTATGATAAATCAATAGAGTTGATGCTACAGGAAGTTGATGTATATAAAAAAGTTAACCATGAGCAGATAAATAAAAGCTATAGGAATTTGGACGTCACATTGTTTGACATGTTTTGTCAGGGAGAGATAGACAATAACAGTTATAAATTTTTATTGGTTGAACAACCTAAATTGGCATCATTTTTTGGTATTCCAAAGATTCAGAATAATGAAAAAAATCCGCCATTTAGGCCCATTATTTTGGCCAAACAGTATAAGACTGAAAACATTTCTATATGGTTAGATTGTGTTCTGAATCCAGTGGTTCAAAAATCTAAACACTATCTCAAAGACTCTTGGCATCTGTTAGAGATTCTGAGAGAGTATGTTATTACAAATACACCTATTTATTTTGGAACCTTGGATGTGAAAAAATTATATACTTCAATAGACCGAGAAAGAGGTGTTGAGTATCTTAGAGAATATTTGACGGAGAATACAGATTTTTCTGGTGAAAAAATTAATACCATTTGTAGTCTAATGGATTTGGTTTTAGATAACAACTACTTCAGTTTCAGAAAAGTGCTGTATAAACAACTTTCAGGAGTAGCAATGGGGGCAAGAGTAGCTCCCGCTTTTGCCAACCTAGTCATGGCCAATTGTGAATCAAAGTTTTTAAAGTCACATTCTAGTTTTAGTAAAGCAGACATCTATTATAGATACATATATGACCTGTTTTTCTTATGGACGGGGAACTATCAGGAGTTTGTAGAATTTGTCATGGACTTAAATTCCACCACCACTTTTTTGAAATTTAAAATTAGTGGATTTGGAGAAACAATCAATTTTTTGGATTTAAATTTGGGTATAGACTATGAGAGAAACAAATTTACTAGTAAAATTTATAGAAAACCTTGTTTCGCCAATTAGTACTTACACAAAGATAGTTTGTATCCCCCACATATGAAAAAAGGCGTCATCAAAGGACAAATCATAAGACTAAGTAGACTTACTTCTGATGAAGAAGTTTTTCTAAAGGAAGTTTCTTTCCTGAGGCTACTTTTTATAAATAGAGGTTATGACTTGAATTGGTTAAAAAAAATTGAAAGTGAAGTGAGGGTATTGAGAAGTGGGGTTGCTAAACCAATTTTGCATTCTAAGGATGTGATGGTTGGCCCGGTATATAAGAATAAAGGTAGTTCCACAAAAGGAGCAAATGAATACAACATTGCATTTCCTATACCGATAGTGAAATGTGGCATATCAAACATATAATAGAGAACAATTGGAGAATAATTCTTGGTAATAAGGAGTTAGTGACTACATTAGGAATAGCACCGAGATTTACTTATAAAAAAAACTACTAATATTAAGTACATGTTAGAATCCAGAAAAGAGAAGAGTAACACTTTAAGTCGTACATGTACTAGTAAAAAGGGTACTTACAGTTGTACTAATTGTAAACAATGTAGATTTATAAGTAATTCATCTTTTGTCAATATAGGACATTCAAGAGAAACTTTTTGGGCTAAAAATTATTATAATTGCAACAGTGATTACGTTGTTTATGTGGCCACTTGTACATCATGCAGAAGTTATTACATTGGCAAAACAAAGAGAAGCCTAAAGCGTAGAATATATGAACACAATTTGTACATAAAGAAAAAAGATAAGAACAATTCATTAGCTAGGCATGCTCTTTTATGTAAAGAATTTAAAAAGTTTGAATTTTTCGTATTAGATAATGTGGAAAAAGCTTTATTTGCTGGTGATCTGAACAATGTATTAGAATGCAAGGAACATTTTAGCAATTATTACTAGGTACAGACTTGGCATCCGGTTTAAATGATGTTTTTTAACATATAAATAAACTTCAAAAGTTACAAATGTGTCACCAAAGTTATTTTAGAAGGTGTAAATGTATATAGATTTTTTATGTCATATTTTATTAACTTTTTATATACTTGTACACACAATTTTTTCGTGTTACTAGAATTAATTGGCATTTGATGTCATTTCCTGTTCAAGTTAAATATTTGAATATAACAGGAAGGGGTAGGTTTAAATTAGGTGAAGAAGTTCACATTAATAAAAAGTGAATGAAAGTGCTAATTTTATCATCCGAGTGTGGCTTTTTGGACAGTGGTTCATTGCTGGGTGTTTAAAGTTTCTTTTTGGAATCTTTCGAGTTTCAAGTTTGTTCATGGATAACTGATGTCAGAAGCAAGCCCAATCAGAAATAACTCAAAAATATCAGCAACATTAATCTGTGACATTGCAAGAGTATGTGAGCTTAATGTGTTATAAATGTTCTGCTTGAAAAGATGTGTTACATCTATAAGAATTGTCAGTGTTGTATAATAGGAATTCACTAATCATTTTCCAAAAATAAACTCTTGTTGGAGGGGTTAAGTGGATCAGTGTTAAATCTGGTGTTGAATTCTGGTGCATCCCTGGCCATTTCAGAGGTTGGCATTACACATAAGTCACAAACCACATGTCCAACAGTTGAACCCATGCCATCAATGTTGTCAATGATGTCTGTATTTATTATGTGCAACACAGAAAGACATATCATACATGCATCTTGTACAACATCTTGTAGGGAAGTCTGCATTGTCAATTCCTAATAGGTATGCATAATAAAAGAATACTTCTGTATAGGTTCCACAGAAAAGCACAAACATTTTAACCACAAACAAGGCAAGGCTGGAGATGTAGTTCACCAACAGTTTATTGCACCACAAAATAAAAGAAACATAAGCGCTTTTGTTATATAAAATACATAACTTCATCAAATAAAAGCCAGCATTCAAATGGACACATATATATGACTTGCATTATCACATGACAAACACCAAATAATGAATTAAAGCAACAATGTATAAAAATATAAAAACAGTTAAAAACACATATAACCATCAGTAGATTCCCCAGAAAAAATATATGTATATATTTATTTAAGAAAATAATGCACAAATATGAATGTAAAAAGGCACATATTTTAAAAAGGGTCTACTTCACCCTGTCAAAGGCCGACAATATTGAAGCTGATATTGTTGGCACCAAAATGTCAAAAGCGAAAGTCATCGTGTGTGTAAACAGAAATCTCCGTAAGGGGAGATTTCTGTTTACTGCAAAGAAGTGCGATCTCGGTGTTGGTATATTTAAGTAGCGGGGGGTGTGGGGGGTGCAGGAAGGCTTGTCCCCCTGCATAGAGCAATTTGTGTTGTATTTGGGTGTTTTTTTTGTGTGTGTTTAATGTTCGGGGGTTCGACAGTTTGAGTTTTCGACAGCGTAATATAAACACTTAAAAAAAACAACTAAAAATGTAAATTGTAAATATGTGTATAAGTCCATTAACACCTATTTATGTGTATAAATCTATGCTATCTCAGTTCTGCCTTCATTTTTAACATACATCCTATAGATGTAATTTCATTTAAACCTGGGAACCCCACTGCATCCAGGCACAAAATCTAATACAGCTCATGGTTCTCCAAGAACAATTGCCAGGGACCACCTCTTGTATTCTTTTGCAATTGTTCAATTATAATGAACTTGAAGTGGTATTTAAGGAATTCCAGAATGTGTCTATATAGGGCATTGGTAGTTTTTTTCCCCCGTATATCATAACTGTGCTCATAAATATATTGATTCAGCATCCGCTCTGTCTTGCCAATATAAAAAGCAGGACAGGCCTGGCCCAATTCCCCATATACAACTCCAGAACTATTACAACTGTATAAAATATGTGCTTTTTCAGATTCATATTTATTCATATTTATGCATTATTTTCCTAAATAAATATATACATATATTTTTTCTGGGGAATCTACTGAAGTTTATATGTGTTTTTAACTGTTTTTATATTTTTATACATTGTTGCTTTAATTCATTAATTGGTGTTTGTCATGTGATAATGCAAGTCATTATATGTGCCCATTTGAATGTTGGTTTTTATCTGATGAAGTTATGTAGTTTATATAATGAAAGCGCTTATGTTTCTTTTATTTTGTGGTGCAATAAACTATTAGTGAACTACAGCTCCAACCTTGCCTTGTGTGTGGTTAAAACTTCTGTTCACTATGCCAAATGTAATTCACTTGACTAAAACATCCCTGGCTGACATAGATATCAGCCATAAGGATAACAACATTTACAAGCGACACACTATTATGAGTGGATTCCCTACGCATAGCTGAGTATTGCATGCCACATTTAACAGCAATGGATAAATTGTCTGAAGCATCTTCAAGTGATGTTTGAATAAAGAACTGGTCTGTTATAATGAATGGTACAGCAGTATGCAATAATGATGGAAATGCATCAACTATGCTCATGTGCACAGAAACTACAGCAGTGCAAAGACTAGCATCAATGAACAAGGAAGCTATCACTGTGATAATTTGTTCACATACCAAACAATGCATGGAGCACACTCTATAAGCACATGTCAAACATCCAGACATGTGACACATGATCACTGTCCCCCTGACATTGCCAGTCAAAATGTTATACTGGCATGAAATCATGACATGCATGCATTTATGTGTTCATGCAAAATATCAAGTGGTAATACCAATGTGATGAACTGTTTTGTCTATGATGCTGTACAGTCACACCATAGCTGAACCGAGGATGCAATTGGAGTTCATAGGATAGTATTAGGATAATGTTCGAAGAAGACATAAAAGCCTAGCCATAGTTAATACAAGTTTCACTTTTTAAATATGTGTGTGAACAAAGTTCACACAGTTATGAGCCTATGCTATGTTATCTAAACCAAGAAATTCTTTCCATGAAAGATGTGGGCACAACACCATGATTACAAATAGCATTAACCATCCATTGATGTAGGTTGTAGTTAAATATAGTCAGGAAAGTCCTTTGCTTTAGATTCATAGGCTGTTACTAGGCTAACAACCCGGGGGGGGGGGGGCTTTCTAAGCCTAGCCAAGTTTTCCCAAAAGAATAATGATGTCCTATATCCAAATAGGACATTGAGGGGCAGGCATTTATAAGCTACCTCTGTCCATAATGGACATGGGTGTCAGGCCCAGTGTAAATTTTCTATTCACCATCCACTGGTCTAGGTTGCCCTTAAACTGGGTAGTAGATGAACTCAGCTTCATATGAATGGGAAACCTGTTCCATATCATATCTATCTCTCCAGCATGTTCTGTTTTAGTCACAAAAAAAAATCAGGTGCTTAGACCTTGTATTTCTGGTACTCTTTGACTTACTGCTATGTAACAGATTCAAACATGTAGAGTTTGTGGGTGTTTTGTAAGCCAGGCATGGCTGACCAATCAGGAAACTTTAGGAGACTGAGTAGACAGAAAGGGCTTTAAGGTGCTCTGCATAAGGCAGGTTTGTTATGCCTTGTTTTCTTTTTGTAAGGAACATCTGAGATCACTGTAGTTTCTGCATATGCCTGACCAGGTACATATCAAATGGAGCATTGTACTCTATGACTTGTCTGATATGGGCAGAGTACAGTGGGATAATGACTTTTTTGCACCTAGATGCCATGCCCTTACTTACATGTTCCACAATATAAAAGGATTTCTCCAGCACTGTGGCCACATGGTGGTCAAAGAAAGGCTACTGTCTACATGCATACCCAGATCTCTGACCACTGGGTCGACTCTTAGGGCTGTATTAGTAACATGGTAATTAGCTAGGATGGTTGACTTCCCAAAAATATAATTATGCATTTCTTAGTATTGAGTTTAAGACCATGGCTTTGGCACTACTTGTTAGCCAGAGATAAACCTTCTTGACGAATCCTAGTGTCTACAGGGGAGTCAATGATAACCCCCTGTTTGCAATAATCTTCAAACTTATTCAGCTATAACCCTTCAACATTTGCTTCTATTTCAGGGAAATAGATGCTAAAAAAGGAGCAGGGCAGTACTGAACCCTGGAGGACTCACTTATTCTGAACTCCTGGGTCTTATCAGTGAGCCAGTTGGTTATCCAGTGGGTGATAAAAAGGTTTATACATAAATTAGTGAGCTTGTCTATAATGCCTGAGTGGAGTATTGTATCAAAAGCCTTGGCCAGGTCGAGGTAAGCTGTGTGCACAGTTTTACCTTCATCTAATCCTTTGGTTACCCTCTCAAAAATTCCACCAGATTTAATAGGCAAGACCTTCCTTTAACAAAGCTGAACTGTGATGGGTTCAGTGTTTACAGGTTACCTATGCCCTCATTTATCATATCCATGATAATTCTTTCCATGGCCTTACATATGAGGCTTGTAAGACTTATGGGCTTCTACTTACCCAGATCAGTGGTTGGACCTCCTTTGTGTAGGAGAATGACTGCAACCATCTTCCATTCCTTGGGAAGAAAACCTGACTAATGGCTCCAAATGAAAAGTGATTCAAATGGACTAGAGATGAAATGTTTCATGCTGTTTAATAAACACCCTGGGATGTTATTGGGGCCCAACAAAGCAGTGTTTTTAGCCTTGGAAAGCACACTGATGACCTGTTCCCTAGTAATGGTTAGAGGGATTGTGTTATGTGGCATTTCCTTTGGACTATTGGCATAATGGTTAAGGTGTTTCCCTTACAGACCCAAGGTGCAGGGTTTGATTCTTACATGGGGTAACTGGCTAGGCTTAAAATAGACAATAAGGACAGTTAGCCTAGTAATATTATATGAACCTATGAACCTATGACTATCATGGAGGGAGTGCAAAGAGAAATTTGAGTTGAATCTGTCAGTCAAAATGGCCTCTGGTTTCTCATTTTTTTAATTTCTCCAAATCTTTTGGGTTTCTAATACCATGATGGAAAAAAAAACATTCTTAAGTCAAAGTATGATTAAAGTTCATAAAATTAATATTGCTTCAATCTTTGATGTCAACCAGAAGTGCTATTTGCAGCGCCTGCAATGTGCCCAGTAATGAATCCTTCTGCAATTTGTATGGCGTTACATGTATTGGTAACATATCTAAATACGGTTGCAGATTCTTTTTATAAGACACATTGCTCCTACTGCTATTGTCTGACTATCTTTCTTGCACATTGCTCTCATTTCTGCCTGCAAATCCTGATATTTTATGAATTTGTGTATCTATGTACACAAGACACTGTAGTCACTGGGTGTAGCTATTTCAATGATCAATGCTACTTTTGTCTTCTTTTCATGGACCACTATATCTGGTTTTCCAGCATCTATCTTTTGAAATGTTGCTAATGGGTGATCCCAGGTGATTTAGACCATCATTTTCTATGATACTTTGTGGCTCATGTTTCCAGTGTTTTATAGCTACTTCAATATTATAATGTTTGCATAATTCCCAGTGCAACAGTCTTGCCACATTATTATGCCTTTCAGTATACAGTCCTTCTGCCATTAGTATGTCACAACCAGCAACAAGGTGTGCAACTGTTTCCAATTCTGTTTTACAAAACCTACATTTGTCTGTTTCTCCCACATATTCAATTAACTTTTGTAATCCAATATGTATGCAG
Organism: Protopterus annectens; assembly: GCF_019279795.1. NCBI lineage: Eukaryota > Metazoa > Chordata > Ceratodontiformes > Protopteridae > Protopterus > Protopterus annectens. Next base: position 164,277,894 of record NC_056736.1, read on the forward strand.
TCCACTATCTTGGGCTGCCAATATTAATCTTTCATCTTTTGATTTGAATTTGGCTCTCCTTGACCATCCCTGTGTTCAGTCCTGATCAACATGAGGTTATTCCAAGAGTTTTCTATACATGCAACTATATTTATGCATTTTCCACATTTCTCGCCTTCTCATCTGATCCTTCACCTTATATTCTTTCTTTTGTATTTTTGCACATTCATTTGCTGCCTGATTTTTGTCTACTTCTGGTTTGATTTCCATTCCAGCTTGACTCCTCTATGTTTCTGCTAGACTGAGAAGGGAAGTAATCTTGGATTTATTCCCCTCATGTTTCAAAATGTTCACTATGTTTGGGGCTTGTGAGGTCAGCAGATATGAATGCAGTCCCTTGATGGCAGATCTATACATGTAATCAATTTCAAGGTTGCCCATACATCTCTTGGAACAGGGAATATATAATCTTGCTATGCAGTGATTTTTATAAATCATTTGATGAGCATGAAGCCTCCTTCTTGTTTTCCTGTCTAATTTATCCAACACCTTTTGTGGTCAGTCAGTCACTCTAAAACTGTAAGTTAGGACAGGAAGAGCAAGTTGGATTATAGCTTGACCTTTGTTCCTAAATGTCAATGCTGTTTTCAAGATTAAGTCTTCTAAAATATTCCTTACTAAGTTTTATTTACATTTGTTCATGTTTTATTGTTGATCCTTCATCATTTCCCAAGCAGTTATACACTCCCTCTTGCTCAAGTTCTTTTATATCACATTCTTGTCCCAAACTGATGTTTTCTTGGTGTTTCAGCATTCCTGCTTTAAAGGTTGCTTTTGCACATTTATCAAGACCAAATGACATTCCTATATCATCTGGAAAAGTTTTGCCTACTTGCAATTGTGCTTTTAGTTCCTCATCTGATGAGCTATACTGTTTTAAATCATCAACAAAAAGAAGATGAGTAGTCTTTACACTTGGCTGCTTTCTGGGACCCAAATTATAGCCATGGCCTAATCTGTTAAACAGACATCTTAATGGGTTAAGGGCAAGGCAAAAGAGCAGAGGCAGACAGTCACCCTGGAATATCCCCCTTTGGATTTTTTTTTCCCCTGGAATAATACTTTGTCCTTTATTATGGCTACTGCAAAGTGGTTTGCAACTGTTTCATGGTAGCTGTGATGTAGTTTCTCATTGTAGGGTGTAACTTGTACATTTCAAGCACTCTTTTATCCATGAATGTGGGATACTGTCCAATGCTTTTTTGTAGTCTATCCATGCCATATTTAGATTCTATCCCTTTTTACAGTTCTCCACTATGGCTTCATTTAATAACAAATGATTCTTTGTTCCATATGACTTTCTTTTATCACCCTTTTGTTGTATTGCCATTATTGAGTTTTCTTCTAAATGATTATAAACTCTGTTGGCATCAATTCCAGTGTATAGTTTATATGTCGTTGGAAGGCAAATTATTTGTCTATAGTTTTTATTGTAGGTTCCCACACTTAAGTAGGAGCATTGTTTTTCATGTTGTTAGTCAGGATGGTGTATGTTCGGGATGCTCATATAAATAGTTCTTACTCATGGCTAAATCTTCCTGCAAAGATGTCAATACCTTTAGTCAGAAATTAGGTGCTGCATCTGGGTCTGTAGTTTTCCATTTAGAGTGTTTTTCTTAACTTTGTTTCAATCTCTCTGGCTGTTACTTCATCCCATTTCATATCCTGTACATTTGAACTTCTTATTCTTTCTTTTACTTCTTCTATCCATTTAGCATATTTGTTATGTTCCACATGCTTTTCATAAATACTTCTCCAAAATGTATCCATTTCTTCTTTTTTGGTGGTCTTTCAAGTCCTTTTACCTTGTTTCCCAGTTCTCTATAAAACTTTTTTGGGTCATCAATAGGTTACTTAGGTTGTACTTTTCCTTTATATTTACCTGTGTATCTTCTATGTTTTTCTGCATGTGCTGATATTTTTAGTTTATTGTCTGCGATAGTGCATGATAGAGTTTGATCTGTTATAATGCTTATCATTGCTTTTATCACATCTATCTTTCTGAATATTTTTATTGATCTGTTCCCTCTTCTATACGCTTCTAACAGTGACACTTCTTGTCTTAATTGTTTTATAATTTTCTCTGTTTGATACTTCTATGATGGCATTCAATTTCTCCCTGTCCTTTCCTTTACTACCCTGTGTTCTTGTGGTATCTGTTATTAATTTGGATGCATAGTAACATATCCTATTTACTTCTGATATATCACATGAATCTCTGTGGACAGTCCTAATTACTGTGTTCTTTCGTTTTATCAAACATCTTTTTCGGTTTTATTAACCTTCTGCAGTCTTTCTTTCATTGATCTTGATATGTCTATACACCTCTATTAAATCAAATAACTCTTCTCTTAGATCATTTTCTTCTAACCTGAGGGCACATTCTTTGTTCACAATTTCCTGCCTGATTCAGTGTGGGTGATGGCATTTACAATAAGTTCTGTGCATTGCTGTGTTTCTCCTCTGAGCTTATAGACATAGCTGTAGAAAGCTTTGTGGTTGTCCTTTGCCTGAGAAAATATTTTTTCTTCAAATTTAACCATTGAAGGATTAATTACCCCTCTTAGCTGCCTGTTTGGATTGGTCGGGGAGGTTTTAGTATGTATAGTTTTGTTCCTCCTATGTTTGGCCAAATATTTTTTTTTGTTGTGTAACTGATTAATACTATAATACTATAATTCCACCATCATGGTGGCACCATGGTGGCTTGTCTTTTGAGTTTGTCTTATTCTTAATATGACTGGGCACAGCTCACTCTATACAGCCATCAATATGGCTGTACAGAGATTTTATAAATAGCTCAGTATATGCTATGGTGTTTATTGGCTTTGGGGATGCTTGGAATTTAGCCAATGTGTTGCTTAATAGAGAGAAGTTAGCCTTGGAAAAGTTCCTAAAAGCTTTGGTTTTGCTAGATGCATGGATTTAAGTTTTATTTCAAGTAATGCTGCAATATGGTCAGATCTGATGAGCAAACATCTTACATTGGGTGAGGAACATCTGCCCCCATATTCGTGAGTACAAGATCAAGGATGTTTGTACAGCTGGTAGGAGAATGGACCAACTGTTCCAGGCTGTTGGTATGAATAAATTTTAGGAATCACTGGGCTTGTGTATTTGAAGTGGTGTAGTATTCCCAATCTATAGAGTGGCAGTTGAGATCCCCCATGATTATTGCACAATAAACTTGCACATGGAACTGAAATTCTTTGCTCACTAGAGTCTTGCCTTTGTCTGAAAGAAAAGTCAATAAAATTAATGTATGTACAGCTTATAGCTTGCTACAATATTTTAAGTCATGTTTAAATTTAATGGCTCATTGTACATCACCACTCCTTGTCCTAATCCCCTCTGCTGTCCCTTTCTGCTATTGACTTTTTCATCCTAGAGCTATTCTGCCAATGAAGCAGGTTTTTCTCTGCTAAATTCTCTGTAACCAGTGTGTCCTTCTTACAGTTTACCCCTGACCTTTCTGTAATCAAGTAATTTAGACCATTTTCTTCCTTGCTTTTCCCCTTTTTCTTCACTAGCTTCACAATTCTGCACTGAAAATCCTAAAAGCCTTAGTCTACAACAAATACTGCTACCTAACCTGCAATTGCTATTAGACCATCCCTAGAGTATTGTCAAAAAATCTTTTTAACTTACCTGATTATGTTTTTAGCACAATACTAGACCAGGGCCTACCTACTCTATTCATCCCCACTATGCTCAGACCCCCTCCTCTCCTCTGCCCTACCCTCATTACCACCCAGCCCATTATCCCAAAGTTTATACATAAACTCAGCACATGCCTCCCTCCCCAATCCTCCAATCATTACATACATACCATTAACTGTTAATTGGTAACACACTTAATACCATCACCACGCCCTTGCTTCCCGCAACCACATCAGCCATTCACCTAGTCACTGGAGAAACCCCACATCAAATATACCAATAACGTTAATTCAACACTTGGCATTATGTACTTTGCTTACTACAACATAGCTCTATACATCATACCGTAACCAGCATGTTACTACCATCCACTCTCCTACCAGCCCAATCATGATCACACCCCATACCTCCATAACCAACATTACCATTTCACCTCACCCTTAAAATAACACTACTACTGATCTTTTCTCTTACAAATATGTGCAGCCACATAATATTCTAAGCCTCTTACACAAATCTGCTAGGCTAATTGTTAAACATACCATCCTGCTTCTAGTCAATTCAGCCATATTAAAAAAAGTGGGGACATATATCTCAATCCAGGCCCTCAACTTCCACAACAAATATCCGCTCTGCTTACATCCCAGTCTCATCAAACAACACACACCTCCCTCACAAGAACACAGATCTCCTCATTATTAACATGAACCTGAGAAGCTTACTAAACAAAATTCCAGAATTTCATGCAACTCTCATCCAATACTCTTCAGATACAGCAATACTAACAGAACCCTGGCTAAAACTGCACAAAAAGACTCTGAGATCCTACCCCCTGGGTACAATATTCATAAGCTTGAAAAGGCTCAAAAGAAAGGTGATAGCATAGCCATCTTTTTTAAAGACAACCTCAAAGTGGAAAGATTGGTTAGTAACCTCCCAGACCCCAAAAATTGTGAAATTCTAATCTCCCACCTACAAATAAACCATAATAAATATGCCATTATCAAAGCTGTTTACATACCCCCAGGTAATAACAAAGCCATCACTGAGGACCCCCTTCACTGGTGTGCTTCAACATACAGTCAGGAAACCATAACAATGGGTGACTTCAACCTCGAATGGACAACCTGCTCCTCCAATAATCCCTCTAATTTTATTAACCTTCATGGTTTCAGTCAAATTATTCAGTTCCCTACTATGGTGGACAAGCACGGCAAAAAAACAATCACTTCTGGATTGGAGTCTCACCAATAAACCCACCCTCTACCATCAATACGACTGTCTCCCCAACAGCCTAAGTGGTCACCTACCCACTTACTTATGTAGGCAGTGTACTTTCTCCCCCAAAAACATTGTCTATAAATACATACAAACCAAAAAAAAAATTCTCCTGTATTTAAAACCCTCCTGCAAACCTATGACTAATCCCCCCCCCCTAAAATACCTCCACCTAGACTCAGCTGTGCAATGTTTCAGTGATACATTCATCAATACCCTAAACAACCTATCCCCCATAAGGACAATTCACACCAAATCTAAACATATACCATGTCTCTCCAATGACACCAAGAAGCTTCTTAAACTAAGAGACAAAACCTGGTTCCACTACCAAGAAACTGAAAATGAATTATCACTTCTCAAATATTGTCAAATGCATAACCATCCTAAAAGCAAATTAGACAAGACAGAAAAACTTACTACACAAAAATACAACAAAAGCACCATCAACTACTTCCTCAAACCAGGTCAGACAAAAACCCCAGCTCCAACCATAAACGATCTCACTGTTAGTACTGCATCCCAATTTAACTCTCACTTTATCAACTCTGTCCTATCCCTTGTAAAAACTGACAGCACTACCTCTCTGTTCATGCCTACACAGACTATATGAAACCTTGAATCTTTCTCAATAAAATTAATCCACACTAACACCATAAAGAAACTCCTGTCCAAACGAAAGCACTCATCCCTCACAACAGACCAGCTTCCCAAGGAATTTCTCAAAATAGCATTAGATGCCATCTCCAACCCTATAACCAGTCCATTACTGAACAGTAAAACTCAAAACTGTGGAAAGTCTCTCACATCATCCCTTTGCACAAAGGCAACACCTCTACAGAATTCACAAACTACCTGCCAATAGGTATTCTCCCCCCATTGCTAAAATCCTTGCAAAATGCATCCACTCTTAACTACTTGACTATCTATTAACCAATAACCTCCTATCTGCATCCCATCATGGTTTTAGACCTAAACATAGTACCACCACTGCTCTTGTCAGTTTTACCAACTCAATTAACTAGATTAAAAATTCTGACCACCTTCTATCCTCTATCTTTCTTGACATGTCAAAAGCCTTCAACATTCTTTCTCATCAGAAACTGCCTTATGAGCTAGCCTCCTTAAACCTTTCCCAAATGACCCTCCAATGGTTTCACAGCTATCTATCTGACCACCAAAAGGCAGTAAAATGGCAAGGTGAACTTTCCCCCTTTTACCTGTCTCTGTCAGAGTACCCCAAGGAACAATACTCTTGCCACTACTCTTCATCATTTTCACCAACAAACTGCTCACAGCAACCAGGCATGCAATCATGGTCCAATATACTGACAATTTCTCCCTCATACGCTCAGTTCCTATCCGACCAGAACTCCTACAACCAACCCAAAAAGCCTTCCTTGACAATGAAATTACCTCACTGACTCACAACTTGCACTTAATCCTAACAAAACAAAACAAAATTCATGCTGTTCACTGGCAAAAAAAAAAAACAATAGCCATCCACATTGCACCTTCTACTCCTCCAACAAAACTACAATAGAACTTGTTGAACATACCAAGCTCCTTGAGATTACAGTTGACAACAATCTTAGAGTTGACACCTAACTGTAACAGTCAAAAAGTTCACATTAACCTAGGTTCTCTCTAGAGGGTCAAGCTTTTCCTTACTGATGCCACCAGAAATTCCATAGTCAAGACTTATGTACTTTCCACCCTTCTATATGCCCCTCCAATCTTCACAAACCTCAGAAAAAAATAATTTAAATAAACTTGAATCCTGTTACAACAAAATAGCAAAATTTGCAGCACACCTCCCTCATAGATCTCAACACTGCACATCACTTCAACAACTAAAATGGCTTGAACTACCTAATCTTCTAATCTACAACCAATTAACTTCCACTCACAATTTCTTTTAACATCCCAACAATTGTCCCACTCTCAAAGACCTAAGTCAACCTTATTGCAGCAGTCAAACGCTAAGCTCTACTAACAAAATTCTACTCAATGTAACTAAATCCAACAATAGCTATGGGGACTCCCTGAGATCAAACTAAATATCTAAGTATTGGAACTCCATACCCAAGCAATTATCAGCACCACCAACACTTCCAACTTTAAACTACGACTTAAGGAACACCTCAGCAATAACTGGTTCTACTATTCTACTAAGCCTGGATGATCCATTCCATTACTACCTTTCACCCTCACATACTATTCCTCTCTCTCTCTTATCAAGCCCCCTTTTTTACCTTTTCTCCTCTTTTCCAGGAGCCAACCTAATTGCTCTTATCCAGTCTATCACTCCATTGTACAGCAGTATGCAATCAGATTCAAGTTTGTGTCTCTATTGATATTCTTAAGACTAATTCCTTCCCTATTATACATTAGTGCATGTCTTCCACTGTTTGTAGAATTTATGCCATTTAATGGTATTTATGTTATATCCGGTCCAGTCATGTCTCTAATATGTATTGCACAATGTATTTTAGCCATACTTGCATGTACATATAATGTAATACTCTTCTTATAATTGCCATGTTAATGGAGCTTTTCTCCTGAGGCCTCTGATAAAAATGGGTCTTTTCGACTCGGTCAGACTTTCCAGGCAAAAATATTTAAATAAATATTTAATAATAAATAAATATTGTATTGGTTTGAACAGTGAGACTCTAGTACATTGAGACAGGTATTATGGGTTTCCTGGAACATGGAAAGGGATCTATAGGTTGCAAGGATATGGTACAACACCCTGTTTATGGTGAGTTGCACATATATGATTTCCAGTGGTTCATACACTTTAACTAGTTTGGCTGTAAAATTGGTTTTAATATAGACAGAGATGCCTCCATCTTTACTTTCCTCCTGTACTGATCTAAAGGTGTGAAAGGCATTATGACCATCCACTGCTGGGTTTACTGTCAGCAACTTTAAAGCATGTCTCTATTACTACACAGATGTCTACACTTTCCAGGGAGGTGAAGGCTTGCAGGGAATGGAGTTTCTTGCTAAGACTTTGAGCACTGAGCAGTACCACCTTCTGATATTCCTTCATAGGTTCTGTTAAGTCAGTAGGTTTGTCGGTTTGGCATTGCCTAAAAAAAGACACTGGAAAAGGTCTTTGCCAATATCCAAAAGCCTAGAGGGGATAAGTGCAGGTAAAGCAGCATGGTCTGTCAGCCATGTCATTCCAGGCTGTCAAATATTGTATCTCCCTGGACTGACACCAGAAGCTAAGCCAATTGTTAAAATCAATACTTTTCTGTTGTTAACGTGGCATCATCCTTGGAGAAGGTAGTATGTTGCTCAGTGCTAAGCTCAAACCTGCCTGAGACACATAATCAGCAAGCTCAATCATGTCTAGCTTCATATAATCAAGAGATGTATGTCTCAGGTTATTAACACTCACATGGAATATGATAGAGTCATACTGGTACCTGCGGTTCAATGACCTAAGTACGTGTGTGACTTGATGGATTCTAGACCAGGAAAGGAAGATAACATTGACTCCCTCTTTACTCATTATAGTGAGAGGAACATCAGCATGCCTCATTATAGAATCATCAAGGACCAGAAAATTTGGCTCTGTGTTGGTTTGCCTTAAGAGCTTAGCAGTGGAAGCACTGGATGCACTGTTATGATGGTTAGCTGTGGGTGATGTTTAAGTGGATTATTTATATGATGTGTATTGTGCAGGAGGTCCTAGTGTCTTAGGAAGGTTACCTCTAAGTGCCTCAGCATAAGTAGTTTTATGTGAAGGATCTTTAACCTGCACAGTAGGCATAGCACAACAGTGACAACCTCTATAGGATTAGTTTTGGTTGTATGAGAGAGCTTTGCCTCCAGTGGTAAAGTGTATTTGCACCTCTTGCATACTCTGTTTTATTAAGAATGAGTAGGTTGCTAGTGTATATGAGACAATTGCTTCAATGTCTCAGAATACCTATCTCAACCAGACTGACCACAGAGATAGTTGGGAAGTGCATATCCATTGCTACTGATCTAGTAGGGCAGAGTGAGGAAAACGTAAATATTGAACGAATCGATAAGACAAGGAACATGATAAGCAATGCTCAGCCATGAGCAAACTAGATGCTCTAGCAGTTAAAAAATCTGTCTAGACAGTAATGCCACAAGAGTGTAGAGCACAAACTTTGCTAAAGTAAAATAGCTGGTATGGTGCTGACTTGCTTAAACCAAAAAAAGTCACTTAGAATAACAGGCACAATAAACCCTTAATAACAATTCCCAGCACAAAAGGGAGGAGGTTACCCTCTCCTTCCACAAGAGTAAAAACCACACACCATCTTAATGTAAAATAACTGGTTTGAAGCCCAAGTACTTAAACCAAAACTAAGACACTTTTAGAATAACAGAAAAAATAAGCTTTCAACCAGCAATTCCCAATTCAGAAGGACACAGCCTATCCTCTCCTGCCACAACAGTCTAGGCCACAAACCTTCCTAATGTAAAATAACTGGCTTGGAGCCCAAGTGCTTAAATCAGAACAAAGAAACTTAGAATAACAGGCACAATAAGCCATCACCAGCAATTCCCTGCTCAGAAGAGCAGAGGCTACCCTCCCCTCCCACAAGAGTGTAGACCACAAAGCTTTGTAATGTAAAATAACTTGTTTAGAGCCCAAATGCTTAAAACAGAACTATGACACTTTTGGAATAACAAACACAATAAGCTTTCAATCAGAAATTCCTAGCTCAGAAGGGTGTAGACTATTCTCTACTGCTACAAGAGTATAGACCACAAACATTCCTAATATTAAAAAATGGTTTGGAGTCCAAGTACTTAAATCAGAACAAATATACTTAGAATAACAGGCACAATAAGCCTTCACAGCAACTTCTAGCTCAGAAAGGTGGAGGCTACCCTTTCCTCCCTGAAGTGTGTAGACCACTAACCTTTTTAATGTAAAAGAATTGGCATGGAACCCAAGTGCTTAAACCAAAACTAAAGCACAATAACAGACACAATATGTGAATGGTAAGCTTCCAACATGATTTACTATGCCAGAGGCTAGGTTATCATCCTTTGAAAGAGTGACCATCTTGCAGTTTGCTTCATCATTTTGTGACATTTCCATCAGAGCTGGATTGGAGACTAACCTACAAGCCAGACAAAAATTGGTCCCTCTTAGTCTGTAGGGGACAGTATACAGTGTTATGGGATTCAATCTTTCCATGTAGGACTTGTCTAGTACACCAGGTATTTTCCTTGGCTAAAATCTCTGGTGTTGCTCCAGCTGTTGCACATGTGATCAACTTCAATTAGTATCTACCGGAGTAGCTAGATGACATACCACTGTGTGCACTTTGCGGTGTGTGTTGTCTATATTGTAAGTATGTTGAATATTTGATTTAGAAAAAAATAAAACAATTATGCTTTTATGGGACATTATTGTCTCTCCACGGTTCTGGCACCATTCATTTGTGTGTTAATACTTTCTATAGTATATCAATATTGTTACTGGATTCAAAAATTGGCTACAATTTGCAATCATCCATAGAGTTGTTTACACAGAGGCTATCTACGTTTGCCTTGACCTCCGTGAATAACATACCAAACAAGAAAGATAAAGTAGTACAGAACTCTGTTTTAATGCACTAGTCACTGGCATCTTAGAAGTGAATTTAAACAATTTGGCAGTATATGTCCTAGTGGTGATCCACTGGGCTACCCACTTGGTGATGTAGTGGTTTATGGCCTGTTGAGACAGTTTCTCTGCAATGTCTGAGTGTGGAATTGTGTCCAATACCTTGGTCATGCCAAGTTATGCTGGATGCATATTGTTTCCCTCATTTATGATCTTCTCAGCAAAGTCTACCAAATTTAATAGACATGATCTAGCCTTAATTCAAAAATTGTTTGGTTATACAGTTGATAAATTACCAATATTCCAGTTGATAAGGTCCATGATAATTTTTCCATTGACTTACAGATGAGGCTGATCAAGCTTACGGGTCTATAATCAAATGTTGGGTGATGGTCCCACCTTGTTCAGACAGATGACTGCTGCTGTTCTCCATTGCACCAGGAAATAGTCTGTTTGGAGGCTATGGTTAAGTAGAGATCCAGCTGTGTCTGCTAAGTCATGTTTTCATTTATTGATAATGCAACATGGCGTGTTGTCATGGCTCACTGATACCATGCTTTTAGCCTTAGAGAGCACACAGATGAGCTCCTTTCTTGAGAAAATATGTTGAGTAATGTTTGCATGCATACTCTGGGTGACAAGCACTGGTGACAAGGGGTTGAAGTTTGGTCCAAATCTGTTTATTGCCTCTGGGTGAGTATTGGCGGCACTATCCACAACCATCTGTAAGCAGAGCTGTATATTCCCCATAGGATTTTGAAATTAATTTAAAAAAATTTGTGTGAACACCTCCAAATGCACTCTTGGGTATGCATCACATGACACACAGTATAACTATTAACACTGTCGTACAGCTTGACCTGTTCCATGTAATTGGATGACTTGCATATCATATGGCTATATGTTTAGCATTGGAGGAATGTGTTTGAGTGCTCTGATACCATATATGGGCACAGTAAATATGAGGTGGATGTGTTTCATGCAGAAAAGATAATGACACAAATGCTGACAGTGTGGGACAAGGGTTTTTGTAGGACAGGTGCCCTTTTATTGGATTTCAAAAAGAGAGGAATATTGGGGAAGGGACATAAGAATTTCAGGGTCGGGGAGAGAGGGTAGGTCAGAAAGCAGGTGCAGACAAACAAGACAGACACAGGGAAGGTGATAGACACAAAAAGGTTGGGGGACACCATGATTGGGGATAGGTAGGTGACATCAGAGACACAAACCTGTCAAGCATGGGAACAGTGAGAATCTAGTCCTCAGCCTTAGAACTGTCATTACTGTCCCCTTCCTTAGCTCCTAGTGGGATTGCTTGACATGTCTTTTTTTTTTTGCATTTGAAGGAGCAACTTCTCCAGATGGCTTAGCCATGCACAAGTGCTACTTTCTAACACCTCACACACCATCCCTGGCAGATCCTGGTGGGTGATATAATCCCCACCTCCACCAATACTCCTCCAGGCTACTAATGCTGGCCCAGGTTGTGGTGGGGCTGCAGAGGCAGCACTACTGGATTGTGTCCCAGATGTGCTGGGTGTTAGTGCAGCAGCCGGTGGAGGGCTGGCAGGCTGAACCACAGCAGCTGGCCTACCTCCCTATGCTGATAATCATTTTGTTTGTTGGCAGAAATCTATGACATCAGAACTGTGTGTTCACAAATATAAACAAATAAAAAAGAGAGATAAGGGGTGGGGTCAGACAAAAAAAGAAAACAGATGATTAGAACTATTATAGGTGTCATACATTATTTATTACAATTAAAAATAAATTTTATTACATTAGCTATAGAACTTTCAAAATTTAAAATAGGATTGTGAATTATAACAGGTAATCCTTGCAGCATGCATATTTTGCACATGTGCTTTTAAAGATAATACAGACTAAGTTAACAGCATTGCAGTAAAGCCAGTTTTGATGAAATTAATATTAAATAATGATATTTTTGTAAATAGAATGTATTTGTTACTTGTGGAAATTGAACCCACCAAATCTGAATACACTATTACACTTGCCTAATACAATTACCTAGAGCTACAGAAGAAAGCATGCATACTTGCTTTTACAGTTAAGATCTGCATACTTAAGTTACTTGTAATGTGTAGAAGAGGAATATGCTTAATACAATCATGCTGATTTGTGCTGCATACATACCACTTGCATCTCTGAGTCTTTCTAATTGTTCAGCCTCTGCCTCCATGTACGCTGAAATTTCCTGAGCATCTGGGAAATAAACAAGTAGAGAAAAAGACAGAAAAAGAGACATGAACATTTTATGCATGCCAGTGTTGGATACCTGCAGCTTTCCAGATTAGTTACAGTTACAGTTTGTATACACAGCTGTGGGATGTCACCAGTCCTAAACTCATCCAGCCACTAGTTGAGTTGTGCCTGCTTGTGCAATTTCAGGTCATTGTAATGATGCCTACATTGCTCCCAAGTTCGTGGCATGCCATTCACACTGGAGACAGTCTTGGCTAGACTGTTCCAAGCCTCAGACTTATACTGAGACCCAGTATAGTCTCCCTGTGGCAGCCTACATCTGTAATGCTTTATGAGGAGTGCAAAGAATATTTTTAACCTCTCCATACCCTATTTTTGAGCCTTGAAGTGAGCACCATCCTTCCCAGCTCCTGCCATGTCTGCACAGGTCTTCCAACAGCAGTGTTTATATGCCATTTCCTGATATGGCCATTGCACAAACCCACACAACCATGCCAACCATGTTTGCATGATATTAAGTAAAGAACAACATTGCCAAACAAGGAAGAAGGCAGTTTATGAAACTGGAAGGCTAATGTGACAGTTGGCAATAATTTATGGCATGAGTGCTACTATACATGACAACAGTTTGTCCAGTGGTCAACACTGATATATTAAATGACTTGTCTTTTAAGACCCGGATTTGGGGGGTGGGTCACTTTTATGACTTGACACATATTTTGTGGAGCCTTACACACTAATAAAACTAATCTGTACAATGTGTTATTCAAACCTATGTAAAGCAGAATGCACATATATGGAGAGATTTGTCAAGATTGGAGACATGCTTATTAAACCTGTCTTTAAGGGAAAGGAGAGTAGGACAAACACAGAGTTATATAGACCCTTAAGTCTACTTTCATGTTGTGGAAAAATAATGGAGAAGATAATATTGGATAAGTTATTGTCATAACTGGATAATGTGGCACTTGAAACCATATACTGGTATGCATATGTTGAAAATATACCTATTACTACCTGGAACATGATGTTCTATAACAATATAATAACAGCTATGAATTAAAATTGTGCTATGATGTAATTTATATAAATTTAACTTCAGCATTTGACAAGATCATACACAAAACACTGATCAATAAATTAGAACAACTAGGTATTGATGTACTCTTGATAAGATGGTTAGCTACATGGCTTAGAAATAGGACATGGCAAGTATCATACAGCAACTGGACAGGTAAAACCCTTGGTTACAGTCAGGGTGTCCCACAGGGCTCTGTCCTAGGCCCTTACTTTTTTATATTGTATCATTCTGACCTAATATTTTCATCTGATGTGTTCTACAGTCTATATGCAGATGATCTGAAATTGGGTAAACTGATTACATGTGTTACAGATAAGCATGTCTGCAAAATAACTTGACTAAATTGACTATTTTGGGCACAGGAGAATAATATGCTGATAAATACTTAAAAAAACTAAGGGTATGAGATTTGGGAGACATAAACTGAAAGGTGAATATGTAATACAGCACACAATGATTGAAACTGTAGACTCATTTAAGGACTTGGGTTTATGGGTTGATCTAGCTATGAGTTTTTCTAATCATATCGGCCAATTGGTTAATTATATAGTTATAGAACTATAGGTTGTATAAATATATTTATAAAGTCTAGGAAATCAAAAATGATGAAGTCATTGTTTGTTACTTACATCAGACTCAAACTTGAGTATGGAATAACAATATTGAACCCCTATAAGAAAATAAGCATGAGTAAACTGGAAAGAGTACAGCGGAAATATGCCAAGGGTATCCATGGATGTGAAAATGTAAGTTATTATGAAAGACTAAAATATATGAACTTGTGCAGTGTCTCTTACAGATATCTAAGACAAGATCTTATTCAGGTATATAGGGTATTTAGAGACAACTACCTCTGGGAATGTTTGGGGTTATCAAAAGTTACTAAAGGATCATCAGACAACAACAAAAAGAGCAGCACCAAAGATATTTGAAGAGAAATACAGGCAAAGGAATCCAGACATGAAAAACTTTACAATACCAAAAATAAGAAGATAAAGAGGAAAAGTAGAAATGACGATTAGTAATGAAGAAGTTAAAGAAATAGAAACTGAGGTTATGGAGTACCTGCAAAGTGAAGGATTCAGTGTATACAATCTAACTCAGAAGCACCATAGCAGGATAAAGCAATGGGCATCCAAATTAAGGATAAAGCATTCATAAGATTCTCAGCAAATCCCATAAGGTAACCCCTCTTAATAAACATAGATTTCAGAATACCACATTCACTTAAAATATGACATCCTGTTTTGAAGACTTATTTTCTTAATAAAAGAATGAATAATTATCTTTTACCAATTTTGAGCTATCTGAACTCAGAGGTAATAATTCAAGTTGACCAAGAATCAAATGATAGGGTTAAAAATTTAAATTTTAGGTCATGTTTTGTTATCACTTTCAGTACTGATAGTAATTTGGTGAAACAAATTATTTTTAAAAATTGGACTATCTTAGATGAAGATAGGATGCTTAAAGAAAAAGTATGAGATAAACCCATTATTACTTATAAGAAGAGTTCTAATTTGAAAAGTTTGTTAGAACATCCAGTAAGGGACAAACATGATACTGATACCTACATGAAAATGTGGGAGATGCAGTTTGTGTAAGTTTATTGATGTTGGAGAATTCTTTGATATTAATGGACATCACTTTAAAATAAAAGAAAAGTGCAATTGTAATAGCACTGATATTGTTTATGGGGTTCTTTCTCAGAAATGTCCTGCCTTTTATATTGGGAAGTCTGAAAGAAGACATAGAGATAGAATCTACGAAAATCAGTACAAGATTCTTAAAGCTAAAATGACAAATTTCTTATACAAACATATTGTAAATTACACAGGGCATAATTTTACATCATTGTTACTGAGCAAGTGGGACGGAATATGAGAGGTGGACTATGGTCCCTATATTTAGAAAAATGTGAATTATACTGGATTTTATATTATAATGCAGTTGGGGGAGGCTGGACAAAATGAATTAGCAACTATTGGGTGCCTTTTAAAGCTGAAAGCCCAAGTTAGATATT
Organism: Protopterus annectens; assembly: GCF_019279795.1. Taxonomy (NCBI): domain Eukaryota; kingdom Metazoa; phylum Chordata; order Ceratodontiformes; family Protopteridae; genus Protopterus; species Protopterus annectens. Next base: position 164,293,809 of record NC_056736.1, read on the forward strand.
GTACTTTATTTATTTATTATAGGTTGATGGTTGGCCTTTTTTTTATTTTTTTTATATATATATACTATATATATATATAGTTTTTATATATTCTAATTATTATTTGTTTTCTCTCTATTTTTATTTTTCAATGGTTAATTATTTAATTAGAGCCTATTAAGATGGTTTTCTGTGATTGGCTTAGCCATAATATAAAAGAAGGATGGCTCTTTATTATTTTTTCTGATGAAGTCTCATATCATTTGGAGACAAAAGTGCTTATTTTTTGTATTTCAATAAACTGTGGTGGTTGTCTGACTTGGTCAGCCATTTTCTGTTTTTGTATTAGTAGTTTGTTCTGGCTTTTGTTTTAACTATTTGTTAGTATTGCTCGGCTGGATAATGTCTTTGGCTGCCATTGCAGGATCACAAACTTTATTACTGGATGTGGATTTAAATGATTTGGCAGCATCAATAGGGAACCTTACTTTTCTTGTACGTCAATTGTCTCAGAAACTGGAGGACTTCACCTCCGGACCACTACGACAGAATGTGGTTTGTGCTTCTAACATTACATCTTCCATCCTGCTAAGCCAACAAACACCAAGAACTGTGACCCCTATTACTTTTACATCTGGAACTGACCCTGGTATGCTATTTTCCATATCAGGTATGGACACCATTAACTTAAATATACCTGCCCTTAATGAATGGTTATCTCAGAAAATGGACTTTTGCATCAACACAAGTAATATTCAAAGGGGAGCAACCTTAAATGACAACCTAGGCATTTTTCATTATAAATTATTTAAGGTACGTAAACTGCAAATTGAGAATGTGTACTTACTGATTGCATAAAATCTAAGAATGTGCCCAAAGGTCTTAGGACCTGGAGATTTCTCACCAGGCTGGTTAAGAATTCACCCCTTCATAAGGAATTATTTAACCTTTTTGACAGACAGAGCTTTGACTATATGGGTGTTCTCATTAAACATATCATCATCATCATCATCAGCCCCCCTTTTCCCATTTTTCTACATGGGGTCAGGGTCTATATTACAAGATCGAAGCTTTACTTAACCAAATAAGTGAAGCTCGATCTTGTAATATCGAAACCGTAAAATGTCGAATGGCCGATTTAACCCAGGCCGCTATGTGGAGTATGCCCATTTCTCCAATTTAGAGTGATCTCTGAGTTGGTATATTTAGGTACGGGGGTGTGGAGGGCACAGCCCCCCACATCAGTGGGGGGTGCGGAGGGCGAAGCCCCCCACTTGATTTCGGATGTAAAGTTTTTGTTTTTTTTTATTCGGCCTAGGGAAGTGTTTCCCTTGGTTGAATAGGCCGTTTGACAATTTTAGATGTCAATATTACAAGATCGAGCTTTGAACCACCAAAACTGAAAACAAACACAAAAAATGAATTAAAAAATGAAATAGTGAACTAGTCTTCCAGACACACTCCAACAGTATTCCCAGAATGATCGAAGGAAGCAGTGGAATTATTAAGCTTTTTCCATTAGAAAGCACACACATATACACATATACAATTCTTTGGGTTTTATTGTGTATGTGGTACCTTTTAGGCAGGCTATGGTGGTGGATTCATTGATTTGCATTTTTTTCATCCAATGAATTTGATCTATTTGAGTATATAAGGAAGTGATGTAAAGAACATGGTATCTGATGAAGTTTAATACTTTATTAAACAACAGAGCTTACCAGTTATTTTATCAGTGTTTTTATCGTTTAATAAAAAGATTGAGCTTTAGTTATTCAATTAACTAAATGTTGTAATATAATCACTGGGGTTGGGGTATCGTGTTAACTGTCGCCAACTCGCTCGATTCAGTGCCACACTCCTGCCTTCTTCAACACTCATTGCTAACTGTCGCAGATCTTCTTTCACACAATCCATCCACCTCTTTGCTGGAAGTCCTCACTTCCTCTTGCCTTCTTCCTGTCTGTCTGAAATCTTCCTCACCAGATTGTCTTCTGCTTTTTTACACATGTGCCCAAACCACTGTAATGTGTTCTGTGTGATCTTTTCTGCAATTGGAGCTATTTTGGCTTCTGTTCTTATGTCCTCATTTATTCATCTGTCCCACAGTGTGCATCCTATCACCTTTCTCAGGCACTTCATTTCCATCACCTCTAGCTTCTTCAGCTGTTCTGCCTTTACTGCCCAGGTTTCTGTACCATACAGTAGTACTGGTCGCACCACTGCCTTGTACACCTTACTTTTCAGCTTCTTTGGCATTCTTCTGTCATAAACTACACCTGATACTCTATGCCAGTTGGCTTCAGCCCCTCTGATTCTAGCTTTGACCTCTGCATTCAGACTACCCTTCTCCTCAAATACTTCTCCCATATACCTGAAGCTGTTTACCTGTTCCACTATCTTCCCTTCTATCTCTATTCTCGGCTTCTTCTGATTTCCCCAATTTGCTGCCATTACCATTTTATCTGTGCTTAGTTTCATCCCATGTGCATTCAGATTTGCATTCTATTCTCCTATCCTTTGCTGATGTTCTAGCTCAGAGACTGGCTGTACTGTCACATCATCTGTATACAGCAGCTTTGTTGATCTGTCCCCTCCAGCCTGTTTGCGAACGTAGTCCATCACCAGTATGAACAGCAGTGGGCTCAGAGGTAAACCCTGATGTACACCCACACCCACTGGGAACCCCTCTGTGAGGCCAAACACTGCTCATACTTGAGTTATTGGGTCATTGTACATACCCTGCACTAATACTACCAATGTTTCTGGGACTTTAAACCACCACAGTACTACCCAGATCAACTTTCTCATTAAACAATCTAAAATTTATTGATGAACTGATTAATGAAATTAATATATTAGACAAAGTCATTACTGCAGATCTATCCTTTGAACAACATAAGAGAGAATATCAAAATATTTTTTCTGATACTGATAAATTAATAAAAGCAAGAAGAGGAAAGTCAAATAATTAGAAATTGACACCAGTGAATATATGGAAATAGAGCATACCCTGATCCACCTCCTTCTCAACAATGGGGTCGGAAATATGGTTTTGACAGATTTGCTACTAATATCAGCAACAATTCCCGGAGGTATGTGAAGAAAGTGATTATTATACTGATATGTCTCCCCTTTAGCAATGCAACCTCTTCAACCAGTCCGAAAGGATCAAAGCAAAGAATCAGAATCAAATCAGCTAATGGGAAGACTGAAACAAATCCTTATCTCCCTACCAACATCACACTCTGAGAAAATAGTGGAACAACATGAAGACCGCAGAGAATTGCCATTAGAAGGAAGTTTAACAGACCAGTTAGCGACAAATATTTCTTCTGTCTGTAAGATTATTTGTAATACATTGGGTGACTTTAAAGTATATAAGTTTAGCTCACAGGCACTTGATTATAAAGTAGATAATTTGTTTTCTAAAGGATTGACATTTGTCCCCTCTAGAGAAACAAATATTGCAACTACAATTATGGAGTTTAAACTCCTTGTGATTAATTTGAACTTATCTGTTTTATTCAAAGAGCAGAATGAAGGGACACTTTAAATTACATGTAGCAAGTATCTGCAATCTAGCTTTGCATCCGATGTTTGCACTATTTGATAAGGTTTGTGAAATGAACTTTAGACATTTATTAAATAATACTAACAATGTTTCTTCTTATAATTTGAGCAAAGATGAATATGACCTGCTTAATGTTATTAGACCAATGGATGTTAGATTTATAAAACCCGATAAAGGGGGTGGGATTATTCTAATGGACAAACAAGATTACACTAATAGGATATATTCAGTGTTATTTGATGAGGGTTACAATCAAGCCCCTAAAAATGAACTGGATATTGCTTATAGTAAGATTAGGATGCAGCTTATTGGTATGCTACTTGAACAAAGAATTTCCTTAGAAGAATATAAGTTTCTAAATCTTTTGTACCCTACTACTTTCACTATATTTGGTTTACCAAAAATTCATAAGGATTTATTCAGTCCATGTATATGTCCCATAGTGGACACTCATAACTCTATCACTGCACCCATTGCTAAGATGATGGGTATTAATTTAAAACAATTTGTTTTTAGTGAATCATATATTTCTATTGATTCTTGAGATTTTTTTAAAAAAGTTGATTTGTTGGATTTAATGATGAATATATTTTTCTTACCACTGATGTTAAGGATTTATACTCCACAATCACATATGACATAGGTACAGCATGGTTAATGAATATATTTTTAACAAAGGGTTACCCCAAGATAAAATCAATCATTATGAAGAATTTTTGGAGATTGTGCTTAAGAAAAACTATATTTTCTTTAAAAACAATATTTTGCACAAGTGAAGGGGATTGCTATGGGCTCTGCAAGTGGCTCCCTTTTTTACTAAATGTGTTATGTTAGCATGGGAAAATAAGTTTTTGTTTAACACTGATTGGTTTAAAGCTTGTGCTATGTACATCAGATACCTTGATGATATATTTATTGTTTGGAATGAGAGTAAGGAACATATTGTTGAATTTGTTGAGTACCTCAATAATACTACTGATTTTTTGAGATTTTCATTTGGTAGCTATTGGGTGCATTTTAAAGCTGAAAGCCCAAGTTAGATGATGTACTTTATTTATGGTTTATTGTTGAATTTTTTTATATATTATATAATATATATATATATATATATATATATATATATAGAAGCACTTTACTATCTCAAAATACTGAAATCTCAAATTTCAGTATCTCGAGATGAAAGTGACGAAGTTGCAGTTGAACAAAACTGCACGTGACCAAATTTGAAATGTTAAATCCACATTTGGGGTGGCACACTACATGGGATTTGCTGTGTTTGTAAGGTGTGGTGTGCTGTGGTTTTGGGTTGCCTGCTGTCATGTGGATATAGCTGGAAATTCAGGTAAGTGTTGTTTTTTTAAAGGTTTTGGGTAGGGATTTGAGTGAGTGTGTTGGGAAGTTTTAGGTGTAGGTCAGGGTAGGTAGGTAAGAATGTAAATGTTGGGAATGGTGGTGTTTGTATGTATGTGATGTGTGTTTGTTCAAGAAGTATGTAGAGTGTGTAGTGGTAGGTTTAGTGTCTTTGTCTTTTTAATGTGACCTCTAAGTTACTATATATAAGTACCGGAGGTGTGGGGGTGCAAGGGGCCTTGCCCCTCTGTTTATATGTAGGGTAGGCACATGTATTTGTGTTGTTGTGTTTATGTGTGTTTTGTTGGTCTGTTGTAGTGTGGGGAGGCAGGTGTTTGTATGTTTGTGTGGTGGAGGGTGTATTTAAAAGTCATGATTTTGAATTTCACTCTTTTACGGTTTTGATATTGTGAATGTTTGGTTTTCTAGTCTCGAGATTTCAGTATTTCAAGATTATAAAGTGAATCCATATATATATATATATATGTGTGTGTGTGTGTGTGTGTGTGTGTGTGTGTGTGGGTGTGTGTGTGTGTGTGTGTGTGTGTGTGTGTGTGTGTGTAGTTGTTATATATTGTAATGATTATTTGTAGAGTTTGTATCTATATATATTATTTTGTAATGGTTAATTATTTAATTAGAACCTATTAAGATGGTTTTCTGTGATTGTCTTAGCCATGGTATAAATGTAGGATGGCCCTTTCTATTTTAATTTTTGTTTTACTATTTTGTTCTGGCTTTTGTTTTAAGAATTTAAGTATTGCATGGATCAACTACAAAAAAGCATTTGACAGTATCCCACATTCATGGATAAAAGAGTGCTTAAAAGTGTATAAGATATACCCTACAGTATCCCACATTCATGGATAAGAGTGTTTAAAAATGTATAAGATATACCTTACACTGATCGATTATATTACAGTGACCATGAAACAGCGGCAGACCACTTTGCAATTAAGCCATGATAAAGGGCAAATTATTATTCCAGGGATAAAAATTCAAAGGGCAATATTCCAGGGTGACTCCCTGTCACCACTACTATTCTGTCTTGCCCTTAACCCATTAAGCTGTTTACTTAACAGATTAGTCCATGCCTATAATTTGGCTCCTAGAAAACAACAAAGTGTAAAGACTTCTCTTTTTCTCTTTTTTGATGATTTAAAACTGTATACCACATCAGATGAAGAACTGAAAGCACAACTGCAAGTAGTCAAAACTTTCTCAGATGATATAAGAATGTAATTTAGTCTGGATAAATGTGCAAAAGCAGCCTTTAAAGCAGGAAAGCTGCAGCACCAAGAAAACATCAGTTTGGGACAAGAATGTGATATAAAAGAACTTGAGCAAGAGGGAGTGTATAAATATTAGGGAGTTGATGAAGGATCAACAATAAAACATGAACAGATGTGAATAAAACTAAAGTAATGCTTTAGTTGATGTAAATTAATTCTAAAACAGTGTTGTTATCTAGGAACAAAATTTAAGCTATAAATCAATTTGCTCTTCCTGTCCTAACTTACAGTTTTAGAGTGACTGACTGGCCAGAAAAGTTGTTAGATTGGTTCAATAGGAAAACAAGAAGGATGCTTTATGCTCTTCAGATGATTTATAAAAATCAGCCTATACCAAGATTATATATTCCCTGTCTCAAAGGAGGTATGGACCTCCTTGAAATTGATTACATGTATAGATCTGTAATCGGTGGACTGCACACATATCTGCTGACCTCACAAGACCCAAACAGAATGAAAGTTTTAAAACATGAGTTTTGAAAACATGAAATCCAAAGACATGCATCTGGAGCATTTCTCCCCGGGCCTCCATTGAAAATAGGCTCTGTCCTAGTCGGACTTTCCCAGTCAGCAAATGATAAATAAATAAATGAGGAGAATAAATCTAAGATGACTTTCCTACTTAGTCTAGCAGAAGCATATCAGCATCAAGCGGGAATGGAAATCAAACCAGAAGTAGATAAAAATCATGCAGCAACTGAATGTGCCAAAAAACAAAAGAAAGAATATAAAGTTGTGGATTAGATGAGAAGGCAAGAAATGTGGAAAAATCCATAAATATATATCTGCTAGTATAGAAAAACTCCTGGAAGAACCTCATGTTGATCAGAATTGAATGCAGAAATTGTTAAGGAGAGGTGAATTTAAACCAAAAGAGGAAAGGTTAATATTGGCGGCCCAAGATAATGGGCTACATACACATTGGTTTACAGAGTCCATTGAACATGTAGGAAAAAGAGACAAATGTACATTTTGTAAAACAGAATTGGAAACAGTTGCACACCTTGTCGCTGGTTGTGACATACCAATGGCAGAAGGACTGTATACTGAAAGGCATAATAATGTGACAAGACTGTTGCACTGGTGATTGTGCAAACATTATTATATTAAAGTGGCTGAAAAACACTGGAAACATGAGCCACAAAGCATCATAGAAAATGATGAAGTCTACATCACATGGGATCACCCATTACCTAAAGTTCAAAAGATAGATGCGAGAAAACCAGATATAGTGGTCCATGAAAGAAGACACAAGTAGCATCGATCATTGAAATTGCTACACCCAGTGACTACAGTGTCTTGAGTACAGAGAGACATAAAGTCATAAAATATCAGAATTTGCAGGCAGAAACAAGAGCAAGTGGAATAAAGATACCCAGACAGTTCCAAAATTAGCAAGAGCAATGGGTCTTAAAAAAAATAATTTAAAATTGTATTTAGGTATGTTATCAATACATGTAACTCCATACAAATTGTAGAAGGAGTCATTACTGGGCACATTGCTGGTGCTGCAAACACCACATCTGACTGACATCAGATACAGAAATAATACTAATTTCATTAACTTTAATCGTACTTTGACTTAAGAATGTGGTCCATACCCGTCATGGTTAGAAACCCAAAAGACTTGGAGAAATTAAAAGACAGAATGATTCTATAAGAATGAGAAGTGTACTAACTGGTTCTCTGACAAAGTAGCTGATGCATGGAGCAGACTACCAAATTACATTAAAGCAAGTACTAGTTTAGATATTTTTAAGAACAGCCTGGAGGCTTATTATGGGAACAACTATTTTGGTATATTGGCAAGTTAGAACGGCATTGATGCCCATGCTTGAAATACTTGTATGTATGTATGTATGTATGTATGCATGTATGTATGTATATGTGTGACATGACATGGTCCCAGTTTATGCATTCTCAGGTGTGATATAGGAGTAATGTGTAACAATATACTGGAAATACATGTACTTGTAATACATTCAGAGTATATTTTTGAGTTATGGGTCAGACGGTATAATACAGTCTATTTTACAGCTATACTTGTGTTACGAGAGGTAAATAGGTGACTGTCAGTAAACTATGAAGTCCATCCCAGGTCAGAAAATAAATTTTTAATCAGACCATCATAATTGTCATGCTACACCAGGTACACATATAATACATATGATACTATGTGTATGCTCAGTCAACCTGCTATACATAGTTATTGTTATGTATAATTACTTTTATTTTATTTTTGCTATAAATTTAAGTGGACACCATTAATAAAAAAAGTGTAGTATGCTGGATTAGAACCCTGGTTTAACTGTGTTTTGACCACAAACTTACACTTGATGCTACAGGGAAAGGTAGACAGCAGGTGTACTTTTTCAGTCAGTACTGTCCAGAGTGCTGATGGCCACTCAACACTTATTAACCTGTTTGCACAATAGAAGGCAAAGCAAGTAGCAATGTTTCTTTTTTGCAAGTAACAATGTCTCTTTTTTTCCTGCAGCATTGAAATCTATTTGCACACAGGTGAGCAACATGCAAATGAGACAGGCAAGAGGGAATATAGAGCATTTTTGTTCATGCTCATTATGATCATTCCTCAGTAAAAACATACTATGGAACTCGAACTACAGTCTACGTATCTTATGAATTGTGTACCTGAATGTTTTTAGAAGTTGTGCTACACACACAGTTTGTTCACAGATGTAATTTATGATGTCATTATCATCCAAAATGCTGACATCCATGCAATGTTGCTAAGGGTGATTTTGCTTTCTAAGACAACTGAGATTCATTTTTAAATATTTATGCATTTGACCGTGTTTGCACTAAGCTGTGTGCTGTGCAAGTGTTAATAAGAGAAGAAAAAAATGAAACACATGTTAAACAATTACAGAGCTTGGGATATGAAATATCAGAGTAATGACATTACAACACATAGTTGGAGTTTGTGAACTCTCTTTGCCACAGACACAGCTTTGCAACAGCAATTGAATTTTGTATGCAAGCAATTCATGTTTCCTCTACAGTATTAACAGGACATACAGTTGTACATTCTCAGTTGGTTGTATGTGTGGCTTACATATTTATAGATTCATAGATTAGTACTAGGCTAACTGCCCTTGTGAGCCATTTTAAGCCTAGCCAATTATCCCTTGTGAGACTCAAACCTGGCACCTTGTGTTTGCAAGGCAAACACCTTAACCATTAGGCCACCCTCCTAACCCCTTTGGTGCAATGAGTGATCACACAACCATTTATGAATATATTTGCACAAATGCAGCTCTCTATTCTCTTTGTATTGTGTTCATTTTTCCCTTATCTTTGCTGTAATCTCAGGCATACAGTCTATAGTGCATTTTGTATCAATATCCTTTAAATATATGATAAAAATACATGACAGTGAAAAGCATTTTTTAGCAAAGGTAGGAGAATTTGGCTATTAGTGAACCAAATGATAAATGTGTGCTGCTTTTTTTCATTTAAAAGCTTTTTGAAGTTAGTTCCACAGTTTAGCAGTGTATCCACACTGGCACACCCACTGCAGGGATGGTTGTCTGAATTGTTGTTGTTTTCCAGCTGTATCACACTAATCTTTTTCAGATGAATACGATTAGCAACTAACAATGGTGTACAGCCTACACTATGTTCACATCTGCTTCACTTATTCAAAAGTTTATGATTCAGGAATTCTAATGAGTTCACACCTTATTTGTATTTTCACAGTGCTCAGAGGTCTAAACCTACACTACAAAATGGTAACTGTGTAGCTAGGGACCTGGAAAGTGAAGAGACTTATTACTTTGAAGGAAATTTATCTGTAGAGAAGCCTTATAATTTGGCTAAGGTGCACTTATATTATTCAAGTACATTCTACATTTTGAAAAATGTTACAAATGTCTTTGTATATCCAGCAGAAAATGGAACTTTTATCTCTATGCACTTCTTATACTTCAGTGTTAGCATAGGCATTTGGCAGGCATATACATTCCTGAGATAGGCTATACTTTCAGCACAACTATTATTTTTAAAATTAGATTTTACAATATCCTATGTTTTTGGAGATAGATGTAATATATGCGTCACACTGACACAAGTATTATGCTTCTGAGATGGCCAAGGTGCACCTCCTTTGGAGACATGACTGGCATTCATAAACTGGCTTTTCTGTTGTAAATGTGTACACATCCTGACAATTGTGTAGAAATCCTATATATATATATATATATATATATATATATATATATATATATATATATATGTTACTCAATGAAAAATACCATAAATAGCCATCATCCTTGAAGAAAAACACAAAGAGTCCAGGAATAGATGCATAGCCCAACTTTAAAGGCTGGCAGGCCAAGTCACCTCACCAGCAAACCAGGTTTCACCTTAGCATCATCAGTGCATGTATTGGAAGGTGCCCTCCCCCTTATTTATACACATTCCCCCGGATTCATGAAGCTCGGCGCAAGGCCGGTGTAAGGCTTGCGCCGGCCGTGTGGCATATATATGGAGTAGTAGCGCCATATGCATATTAATGAAGGTGTGCAGCCGCCACAGCCACGTGCATAGGAAATGTGCGCGAGTGCATGGGGTGTACCGAAGTTGCAGAGGGAGGTGTGTCAATGTCAGCTGTCGATGAGCAACCTAAACTGCTGAATAGTATAGTCTGCCTGCAGTAATACTCGCACCTATCAGTGTCCATGGAGACTGAAACGTATACAAAGCATGCAAGATAGTCCCTGCGAACAGGAAATGAAGAAGCAAACACAAATGCACGACAGTGAATAACAGGTCCCTACCCTTGAACAAATGACAGAAAAACCGCGTGCCCATGGTCCAACATAGTGTTTATAGCTATACCATGTGGAAGTGAAACATATCATATGCTAGGGCGCCACCAGGAGGCACGTCCAGCCCAATGGAGAGGGTCACCAGCTGACACATAATGTGAGAGTGGGTACATAGCTCTGCAGATGTGTCCATAACAAAATACACGAGGAGAAATGTAGATATATGTAGTGACTGTATGTCCGAATCATATCCCACAAGGGATGTAATAGTCACATACAAAAGGTATGTCTGTATCCCACATAACAAATGTGATAGGGAATAGAATACACATGTAAATGAATCTGGAGCATAGAAACAGCTACAACAATAAGGACACATGTAGGCTGAAAGGAATAGTATGACCCGTACCATCGACTAAGAATACCACCTGTCCCACTTTGCGAGCGACAGTACCGTTGCAGCCAGATGTGTCCTGACACAAGCTAGTAAACATGGCAAATGTGCAGAGATTATAGGACATAATTATCCCTCAGACGTCATGTAATAGTGGCATTAAACAGTTGTTCTCCACACGTATATTACATAAATGTCATAAGAAAAAGAATAAGCCACTGAAATGCTACAAGACTAAAGCTTAGATATAGGCAAGAGTTGTAAGTTCTATCTGCCGAACTGACCGTGGGTATGTGTTGGCATGGAAAATGTGTTGTGTCCACCGCAAATGTTACATTGTGGCCAATTGAAAAGGTGGAAACAGTACCGTAGACTGTGGGGAGGCATTGTCCACAACAGTCGGATATGTGGAAGGAATAGTATGGACATCAGAAAAGGTGCCATCCCCCCAATGAGTACAACAGGTCTGCAAATCCCGGGAGTCATCGGTAGAAGCCAAACTAGTATGTGACACAGCTGAATGGGTAGTACCCGGGTATACCAACTAAGTAACGAAAGTGAAGTATGGGCGTGTACCTATGTGTGTGAGGTATAGCACGTGGGAAGCAAACATGGCAGGGTAGTCCACACAACCATAAAGGTACCCAACACCTGTAGGGCAGTCAATGTGCTACTCTGGCCATGTCATGGCCCAACAACAAAAGTAGTGAGCTATCGGATGTGAGTAATTTGCATGTGAGGGGTGGATGGGTAATGGTAAAACCCGCAAAGGCGATACTGTGTCGTATGCAGAAAAGGTGAACCAGAGGTATAGGAGGGGGCAGCGGGTGAAGTGGACATAAACACAAACACATGGAGAAGCAGCTGCAAGACAAGCAGACAGGCCATAGTGTAGAACACAATACCACAAACATATGTATCATGTAAATGTGCGATCAAAATGTATAGATATGTCACCGTCACATACCCACAGGTTGGTCCTGATGGAACTGGCCATAACAAATGCAACACACCTGGCTGCATAATGGGCTACCCAGCATACCCTCCACATCACACAACCCATCCCCATAACAGAACGTCCACCAAATCCACCCGTGCGTGGCCCACTGGTCCGTTGCAGACACAGCTACACATACCGACCCCTACGCATATGTAGTAGGTATTGTCACCCTAGGCAGTGTCAGGATAGCAAACCATGTATTCCCTGCGTGTTAAACCCCCTGCACATTTTCATAAAGCCAAAATACATTTCAATATCGTTTCTATGTGGAATGGTCCAATTTCTGGAATATCCCTTACGGGATAAGTAACCTGTGTAAATAGTAGAATGGGTATGATGACAAGATGTCCAATCCTGTACATATCTGGACACAAGTCAGAATGTGAAGTACAGGTCCAAGACACTGTCCAGACCTGAGTGGTCATGCATAACCCAGTACCCAGGATAAAACACCTTCCCGTGACGCATGTGTCCCCACACAAATATGCGGGAGAATATATCGCACACTCGCATAGTGGCAAACGGCAGAAGGGTGAGGAAGACACCCGACATTAACAGGAGAACCCTGATGAAGTGTGAGGGATACCTAGTGTGTGCCAGCGTGACCGACAATACCTGACAACCTGTGTGAGCTAGATATCTGGACAGAGCCATGACTACAAGTGAGACAAAGGTACAACAGCAGGTATAATATGCAAAGATAGCTGTTAGAAGTTATTCATGTATGTGCAGTCTGAGTACCTGAGAAGTCCACTGGGTGAAGAAGTGCCCAGTAACAGCGGAAGCCCGGGTAGAAAAGTTCCACAAGCAATACAAGGAAATAAAGGCTACATAATGTTAAAGGTAAAATACAAGAGTAAAAGGCATACAGTCAGGAAATACACATGCATAACATGTGCATAATAAGACAGTGCAAATCCAGAGTTTGTAGTGGTAATACAGAAATTTACAACAATGACATACTTGGAGTCAAGTGAGTGTAAGCTAAGTCTGGTTAAGCTGGAGGGTAGAGAGGAGCAGGAGTATGGAGAGCTCAGATGAGTGCAAATCCAGAGTTTGTAGTGGTAATACAGAAATTTACAACAATGACATACTTGGAGTCAAGTGAGTGTCAGCTAAGTCTGGTTAAGCTGGAGGGTAGTGAGGAGCAGGAGTACGCAGAGCTCAGAGGAGTGAGATCCGTATAATGTATAACAGGTGCAAGCAGGAATATATCCATGTGGATGGATAAACATAGATATATCATAGAATGACAGTTTGCACAATGGCATTAATGTCTGGAGTATGAAGTCTGAAACTCAACTGTCTGTCAGCACGTCCCGACATCTGTCCCAAATGCCGAGCTACTGCTGTGCCAGAACACAACAGCATATCACAGAGGTTCGTACCATATCACTCAACTGTCCAGATATTCGCAGAATGACCAGAGTGTTGGCTCATAGTGTTGTGTGCCTCCAACAACCTGCGTCTGTCCGGTAAATAGGTGTGGATTGACGTCACGAAATAATGAGCATTAAGTATAACACTCCACATCCCACAGAAGAGTCATGACAATGCAAAACCTAGTATTCTATCAACATTATAAGCTTGTAAGGAAACTAGTTAAAATGTGTCCCTCTTACTCTCCCCATCATGTAGGGTTTACGCATATTTGTTGCTCAAAGAGGTCGAGAGGTATGGTCCGTAAATATGTACAGTAACAACCCATGACATTTGTGTAATGTACAACTGCATACCTGTAGTCACAACATGTCCAAGAAAATAATCCCCGTATGAATGAATACAGGTAATAGTCAAATGTGAATGGGAACCACCCCCCTCACCGTGGAGTATGGACCATAACAACCCCACCCATAATATGTACAGCCAACAGAATAAGCTCCTGATAGGTGCCCAAACACATGTGTCTATAAATACAGGTAAAATGTTCATAATAGGGAGAAGCTCCCTGTCCACATGCTTCATCTGACATTTGAACTCGGCCAGGGAAGTTCTGTTCACCAGGCAGACAAGCCCATACCCAGATCACTACATGAACACCCTGACAATCAGAAACATGTATGTGATACGACTATATGCCCTGGTGTTCTGCATATCCTCGGAGTGATTAACAATGCAGCTGGGGTCCACAGCAGTAGGCAATACGGAATGTGTAATATGTAGTACCGCATTTCCCACAGCAGGGGAATGGATGCCTGTGTTGTAAGTGAAGCGGTGAGGCATATGTTGATGTAGCTAAGTACTATGGGTATGCATATCAATGAGGCAGAACAGCAACAGAATACTGTTTCCGGCATCCGTCCAACGTGAATGCAGTCCCGGTTGACCTACGACCACTGCAGATATCCCTGGAAAGTGTAATGAATGCGTTTGTGCTGTACACACAGTTAAATACATAAAGGTGAACCATGTGTTTCACACCAGTCCGTAAACCAAACTACAGATAAGTAAGTGTTATGGTCAGAAGTATGAAAGGCCACGCAAGCACACATTTATTAAACAGATGTAACCCACAACATGTAAATGCAAGTGCGCCTGTGCGTGTGTGATCCGCTCACAGCATAGTAAATGAATGCTGTTTCCCCCACGTTAGATATACATGGCTCAAACCTGTTAACCCCGTAAAGTATGAAACCGGACAAAGGCATGCAAACTACTGGTACAAATAGGGACAAACCCCAGATATGTGCCAGAACAAACATAGAAAGTGGATAGAATAACGGGTGTGTCAGTAGCATGGATTCTCTGAAGGGTATGCAGTCGTAACCTGAACTGCTTGCCAGTATTTCCCAACGTAAGTCTTTAATGAAATGCCACTACATTGCCAGATAGACACAAGGTTATGAAAAACGCACCGAACATAAAGAGGCAACCAGCTGTACATTCTGCGACAATCTGTACAGTGGAAAGGTATGGTATGGGTATAGATATATGTGTATACACATAATCCACAGATGTAAACCAAAGCAAATTATGAAATGAGGACTGTACATGTATATATGTATACACAACAAACATATGTCCCATAGATATGACATATGTACATAAATAGGCCTCGGCATAGCTAATATGGGTAGACAAACAGACATGCACGAAAGGTGAATAAACCGCTGCTTTCCAAACCATTGGCCAGAAAGTGACAGTCCAGCAAGTTCTACACTTTAAACATGAATATAGGTGTCCATTGCAGGACCCCAAAAATTGATCCATACGTAGTGTCAACCGTCATTGATGCAAAATAAGTGACCTCAGCAAATACGATATAGCTGTACATGCAACAGTAGCAGGTGCAAGGGTAATGACGCATGTGTCAATAGAATGTATGACGTACGAACTGATATCCGGAGAGTGGGGAGTGCATATAAGTGTCTCCACACTTTAGTACCGCTCACATTAAACATGTGTAATGGGTACTGTGGAGGGGTGTGAGGTATGGGAATCATGGGTATGCAGAAATGGGCCTAGGTGTTGTTTGGCAGAGATTTATTAGGTCCGCCCCGTGGGAGTGATGTGGGTATAGCACATGCCTATATTCTCAATAATGGGGCAAACCATCCACTGGATATTGCGTAAATCATTGTGGGAATATGTAGGGCCCTATATCAGTGTCATGTAGGTGATTATCATGGATGGACATGCGTACGACCAAGATGGTAACCATACCTGGCAAACTGTCAGAATAAGACAGCTGCACTAAGGCATAGTACATGAAATACAAATAGGGACTATATTAGATATACCCCAGACAAAGTCAGAATGTTGATAGAATACTGGCGTAGCCAGGAATATGAATGTTATGAGTGTTACTAATCATGACATAGAAATGTCAGTCACTATTATCTAACCGCACAGTTTGTAATGCCTTGCCAGTAATTTACCAGAAAGGCACATTATTATGACAAATGTAACAAGAGCAAAGGTCAAACGTCAGGGCATTTACCCATAATGTGTACAGGTTAGGGGTATGAAGGTAACCTGTCCAAAATACATGTACAGAACTAGTGATACTATGTGGACAGGTGAGAAGAAAGATGTCAGGACAAATGACAAAACATGTACAAGTCATACGCATGTACTCCGACAAATGTGAATGACAATGTATGCCCTGTGAAAGTCAATGTGGAAGGTTAATAGACTCAAAAGAAATGTGTCCCTCAGGGTGTCATGCAGTGTCACCGTTACAATGTCCAGTCCCCCATACTCGTACGTGAGCTCTGCCACTGACGGAAAGAGCAAATACCGGCGTACACATAAGGTACATGATAGACTAATTAGTGTGGATAAGCAGCTGTTGGCCTGTGTGAGGAATACAACCCTCTGGGTGGGTGTGTCCTGCAATATAAATGTAATGGCATGTGGCCTGTGATGCCGCAATACAGTGTGTGTATTGGTGTCAGAAAGTTGATATCTTGTATCAGACACATACTCCGCAACTGTACAGATTTGCGCAGAATGTGCAGAGTTCTGCCTCATATGTTTGGTGTGTTCCACTTAAAATCAGTACCATTCTGGCAAATTCCTGAGAACTGAAGTCATGAAATAATGACAAACGTGAGTTTAAGACACCAAATCCGTCAGAAAAGTCATACTAATGCAAAACCTATTATTGTGTCAACTATCGACGTTTGTAAGAGCAATATGTAAATACTGCCCCTATGTGTCCCACTATCAGTTAAGGCTCTGTCCAGATGTTTGCTCTAGGAGGTGGAGTGGTATGATCAGAAACAGATACATGTGTGAGGAAACAGCATTATCGACTGCAAGATAACGCAGAAGGTATGAAAAGCGCTGCAGTAGGACGTTCAGTACTGTCCGCAGGTATGTGCTGACATGTCAAATGACACAGCAGTCTACATGACGTACCTATAGGGCTGTCACCTTTACAAATGATGATAATGGGACATACCCACAGCCATGCACACAGCACAAATAGACATACACATAGCAAAACTAGGCCATGATACATGAAGCCTCCGGCGTGTACGAGTAGAGTGAGAGTGCAGCAAGGATAGATGTCTGCCAAGCTATACAGCAAACATCTGTAAGGGTGTGTAACACCGCCCGTAACACGAACGTTGCACGGACAATGTTGGGATTTGCAACATACCCCATTGGTATGTGAAAGCTATGCAAATATGCGATACATGAAACAGTCAGCTGTCCATGCAAGAGCAGAGTTATGGGCAGAAAATATATATATATATATATATATATATATATATATATATATATATATATATATATATATATATATATATAGCTACAGACATACACACACAGACACACGTGACAGGGTTGTGAGCAGAACACGAACGTAACCACTGTACCACACAACAGCATTACACAGTGACAGAACGTGCAACCATGATTAGTAGATCATGGAAATCACACAGGCATACGTCTAGCCTGTAGACAGTGGCAGCAAAGGCAAAGACACCGCACAGATGTTATGGTGAGTGAATACTGTAAAAGAAATGTACTGTTGTCATGCAGCTGGAAACACACACACATAGTTGGCAGGGCTGGGAATCGAACTTACACCTAACTACTCTATCACACTACAGCATGACGCATTTACAGAATGCGCTTCCGAGATTACTAAACACAGCAGACCCACAGGCATTCTTCTAGGTGCGTGTCGACATCCGCAAAGGCAAAGACGTCAGCAGGATATATCTGTGGTGTGAAGCGTCTAAAAGCATAACCTGAGTCCTCAGGTGGACGGGAGCATGTGCACACACACACACTTGGCATGGCTGGGAATTGAACTTACACCTAACTACCCTATCACACTACAGCATGACGCATTTATAGAATGTGCTACCGAGATTACTAAACACAGCAGACCCACAGGCATTCTTCTAGGTGCGTGTCAACATCCGCAAAGGCAAAGACGTCAGCAGGATATATCTGTGGTGTGAAGCGTCTAAAAGCATAACCTTAGTCCCCAGGCGGACGGGAGCATGTGCATACACACACACACACACACACACACACACACACACACACACACACACACACACACACACTTGGCAGGGCTGGGAATCGAACTTACATCTAACTACCCTATCACACTACAGAATGACGCATTTACAGAACGCGCTACCGAGATTACTAAACACAGCAGACCCACAGGCATTCTTCTAGGTGCATGTCGACATCCGCAAAGGCAAAGACGTCAGCAGGATATATCTGTGGTGTGAAGTGTCTAAAAGCATAACCTGAGTCCCCAGGCGGACGGGAGCATGCGCGCACACACACACACACACACACACACACACACACACACACACACACACACACACACACACACACACACACTTGGCAGGGCTGGGAATCGAACTTACACCTAGCTACCCTATCACACTACAGCATGACGCATTTACAGAATGCACTACCGAGATTAGTAAACACAGCAGACCCACAGGCATTCTTCTAGGTGCATGTCGACATCCGCAAAGGCAAAGACGTCAGCAGGATATATCTGTGGTGTGAAGTGTCTAAAAGCATAACCTGAGTCCCCAGGTGGACGGGAGCATGCGCACACACACACACACACACACACACACACACACACACACACACACACACACACACACACACACTTGGCAGGGCTGGGAATCGAACTTACACCTAACTACCCTATCACACTACAGCATGACGCATTTACAGAATGCACTACCGAGATTACTAAACACAGCAGACCCACAGGCATTCTTCTAGGTGCATGTCGACATCCACAAAGGCAAAGACGTCAGCAGGATATATCTGTGGTGTGAAGCGTCTAAAAGCATAACCTCAGTCCCCAGGCGGACAGGAGCATGCGCACACACACACTTGGCAGGGCTGGGAATTGAACTTACACCTAACTACCCTATCACACTACAGCATGACGCATTTACAGAACGCGCTACCGAGATTACTAAACACAGCAGTCCCACAGGCATTCTTCTAGGCGCGTGTCAACATCCGCAAATGCCAGGACACCGGCAGGGATTGTATAGAGAGTGTACGATCAGACATAGTACTGCCCCATGGTAGACGTATACAAACACAAGGCAGTGGTGTACTCGGGGCAACTATACATGTATGGAGCACTACAACAACAATACATAGACACAGTACGCACCACAGACAGTACACCCTTCCAAATAGTCACCCAGTGTGTACTCGGTAGGCATCCATCCTGACGTTAAAGACGGAAATCCATTGCCTGGATGACCACCATGGCAATACAGGATGTCAACGGCCATGCCCATGCACAGAGGGACATCACCGACACAAGGTGTCACTGGCCATGGCCGCACACCTGGTAATATACGTCAATTCGGACTGTACTGTGTGTCGATCTACACAACGGTGTACTGGGCATGCTCACACACTTAGCTGTTGCAAAGGGCCGTCTTGCAAGCAGATGGAGTGTAAACACGGAAGGTTTCAATTTGGACTGTACAGTGTGTCCATCTACACAACTGCGTACATGGACTGTACTGTGTGTCCATCTACACAACAGCATACTGGGCATGCTCACACACTTAGCTGTTGCAAAGGCCTGTCGTGCATGCAGATGGAGTGTATACACAGAAGGGCACAGTACAGAAGGGCACAGTAAGGTATAACTGTCCTCATGCACAGGGCGGTCACACATGCAGTGACCTGTACACATACAGCTGCCATCACAGCTGTCACAGGTGCAGGTCACACACGTACACACTGCAGTGTACACTGTAGCTGTCAAGTCATCACCATGATGTCGGTGCAGCAATACACAGCCTTACAGTACCACAACACCATGTGACACATGACCACTGGGCTGTACAGAGGTGTACACCAGCTGTGCAGAGTACACATGTACCAACAGGGATCCAACAGGTGTTATGCATTGCAATGATACCAGTCTACATGAACAGGTCAGCTCAAGACATACCACGGCCCTTACACAGCTGTGACACATGACTGTTGCTGTACACCAATGAACACACATCTGGATATGTCATACATGTGATTGTGTGGATGTGTGCATGGACTGCACACACAACACATACATACATAGCAT
Organism: Protopterus annectens; assembly: GCF_019279795.1. Lineage (NCBI taxonomy): Eukaryota > Metazoa > Chordata > Ceratodontiformes > Protopteridae > Protopterus > Protopterus annectens. The sequence continues at coordinate 164,314,244 of NC_056736.1, forward strand.
AGCCTTTGATGTACCTCGTGCATAACAGTGGCCTAATCAATGCTACACATGCAAATGGAAGGTGGGTCCATGTCTGTTGAATGCTCACACTACAGGGGGTAGCAATGTTGACCGGGACACATACCCTTGTACTGGTCACCTGTGACACCCATGATATCATACCACAGTCCATGTGCTATGTATGTCAACACACATGTCCAACAATAGCAATGCATACAAACATGGCAACAGGAGACACATGTGACATCTGTACTGTGCATGCAGCAACCATGCATGTGCAGTGGCCAATGTCCGTAACCTAGTTGCACCTAACTACGACATGCAGTCGCAATGCAGACCCATCATTGACACCTGTATACGGTGACATACAAACAGCACGTGAACCACCTGTGTAGATGTATGTGTGCAGGGGGTGGCTCACAGTTGTGTCACACACCATCCTATCATGCCATGCGCAAACAGTACGCTATGTCGCTGTTTCATGATGGTGCTGACATAATGCATACACAGCGGTCAGGTGTTACCAACTATATGTCACATGGCACCTGTAACACCTACAACCTCCCGTGTGCATATAGCAGCACAATTGCCAGATATAGCGTTGGTACACATAATGCAATCAATACCGCTGCATGTCTATCAAACGTGTCATCATATGGCAGGTGTATCATTCCCAGCACTGCCATGTGTGTCCAAATGTGTGACCAGAGATGCCACATATCGTGTGGAATATGTCCCAGTTGTTACACATCCCTGTATACCGTTGTAGAGATCTGTACATACGTCAGTGTGGGAAGCATGACGTCGGCCGGTGTGGTGCATCACACACGTCGGCTGTCCGTATACACATGTGTGGTCACCACAGTGTGTGTGTGTCTGTATGTATGTCTGGTGCTTGGTGTGAGGGTGTATGCTAATATACAGTGAGAAATGATCACTAACCCCACGTGGTGACAAACCCGTAATGGTGATGCAGTGCACTACCGTGTTGATGCCATAGGTCCCAGCCATACTGTCTACCTGTGCATGTTCCTTCTCTGTGACACGTCGTGTGGGTGCATAGTACTGTGAGGATGATGACCACATATGCAAGGGTCCCCACCTGAACACTATGGGGTGTGCGTTATAGTGGTGTACACCCCGTGAATGTGGCCATGTTCCCGTACTGATACAGGGTCCTACTGCTGCACAGTGTGGCCTCCAGCTACCAAGTGACACCTCACATCATCATTGGCCAGACCGCTGTGTACAACCCCTGCACCATATCACCATACCTGTAATGTGTCCTGCTATGTATGTCACATCTCTGTCCAGTGTAGCCTGTGGCACTGACCACATGCATCAGGTGCAGTATATGTGCGGACATCTGTGTCACGTTGATGTTTCCAACAGTCAGGTTGAGGGTACATGCAGCATGCTGATATTGCCAGACGTGCCTGTGAGTAATCCACAGTTACACATGGGGGACTGCAAACACTGCTACCTGTAGGCACATGCAGATACACCATAGGAGGGAACCAGGGTATCACAACCAACATGGTGCTACAGATGTAACCGAGACACATACCGTGAACACATCACAATGCATGCTGCACCTGCACTACATGGTATGACCGGTGCATGTCGACAGTACACAACCTATGTCACATACACATTTCTCAGTATTCACACACAACCACTGCAACATACACATCCCTCACTATGCATACACAGGTAATATTACATACACCTCTCACTATTCTGTTCACCCTGTGCATCAGAATATTTGTGCATAACCCTGCACCGATGGTGTGGATGACAGGGATGCGGCACAAGCTTCATCATATGAACAGGGTGATATGTTTGCCAGGGGCATAGGCTGCACCAATGGATAACATCATGTGTGTGTGTAAGGGCCGGTGAGTTGATTGGACATGTCTGTTCAGAATGCATGTGGATGTTGTGGAGCCCTACAGTTTTGTTTGCTGTGTGCGTGTATGTGTGTACACAGTTCTGCCATTTGTGAGGCCTACACAGGGTATAATTGACTGTCCCAGATTGTACAGACCAGGTTGTACAGCTCACTGTGTCCGTCCATGGCCACGTGACCTGTGCCTGCCTGGGGTTGCACGGGCACTACCAGGTGGAGGTACAGAGTGGCTACTGTCCGACGACACATGTCCGCTGGAACCGTGTCCCCACTGAGAATGTCCAGGGCCACGTCCACATGGCCTGCTGTGTCCTGGTGTTGACAGCGCAGCACCAGCTGCACTGCTACTGCTACCGGCACTATGGGAGCGGGCATGTGAGGTGGCACGGTCACATTGACCTACACTAGGTGGTGTTGCTGGCCTACATCCACGTGGCCTACGCCTCACTCCTACCAGATGTTCCAGCACATACAGCTCCCACTCGCAGATTGCCATGCCTCGGTCAAGGATTCCGACCATTTCACCCAATCGCCTATCCAGAACATCAGCAATCTGCTGTTGAGCATTTGCCAATGCCTGGATGTTGTCATTTATGGTATGGATAGCAGCCCTCTGCAGCCTCTGCCCTTCTCTGTTCTGCCGTTCAGCACGTGCCTGTGCCGCCATTACAGTCTGGAACATGCGTCTGGTGATACTAGCTGCTGCGCTCTGTCCTGCAGGTGCATGTCTGCCAGAGGTCCTCTTACGAGCAGCACCGGCCACATGCCTGTGTGGCACATCTGCAGTCATTACACTGACACCATGGTGTGTAGACACACCTTCTGTAGCCACCACACATTCCTGTTCCATGCTAACAGACGCTGACTGTCCTTCCTCTATGGCCACTGGTGATGCGGTATGTGTTGGCAGCAGAACTGTGTGCGGGGAAGAGGGGGACATTGCTGGGATGGTAACCATTGGCACAGATTCAGCCCCTAACAACCCTGCCTGTACCTCATGCATATGTTCATCACCGTTTAGTATCTGTGGGGACACTAACATCAGATGGACTGCAGGAGGGTAACGCACCTACATCACCTGTGAATGCAGAGAAATGCTGTAAAGTACAATAGACACACACAGACACACACACACACACACAGACACACACACACACACACACACACAGACACACACACACACACACACACACACACACACACACACACACACAGACACACACACACAGACACACACACACACACACACACACACACACACACACACACACACACACACACACACACACACACACACACACACACACACACACACAGACACACACACACACACACAGACACACACAGGCACACCATGCATGTGATTTGTCAGATGGCATGCAGCATGCCCGTGATACAGCAGAGGGCATGCAGCTCAGACATTAATAGTGTTAGTAAGCATACCTCCCTGGGGTGCACACTACAGCAAGCAGGTGTCATATCAGTAGCCATGTAGTTCACACAATCATGGTAGTATGCATGCATCCCTGTGATACACCATGTGGCCCAGAACAGGATAACAGTACACATGGCTGACGTGACCTTGACATGTAATCTGCTGACATGTGCATTAACATGCATACATGTCTGACACAATGGTGTCCTGACACATGTACAGCATCATAATGGGCTTCACATTGCAGTGTTGTCTGTATGCCCTACAGATAGAATGCATGTTTAGCAAATGTGCATGAGCATGGGAGGGTAGTGTGAGCCGTCTACATTGCTATACAGTGTGAAGTACAGACACTGTGCCATTGCATGGCATCATGAGGCATCTATATTGCTGTAGAATGCATAATATGTACACATTGCATAGCCATAACTGCTACATAGTCGTGATGTTCAACAGATCGTATATGGTAGACTTCAGTGACACCTCCAGTAGCTGCACACAGGCTTTTGGGATGTCCAGTGTACCACATCAACTGTATAATCGGTCAACTAAGGCTATAATTGGACCATGTGTGGACAATGTGCAACAGGGTGTATACACATCCCATGTACTGTGTGGCTACATGTCTCTGGCCATCCCCCATGGCCATGTGTGCACATATGTTGGCCAAATGTGTGTGATGGCAATCTATCTCACATGTCTGTGTTGTCCCATATGACATACACCCATAGATGTCAGATATGTCACAATCCACAGGGCTATGCAGACAACGGGTTGTATGTTTGGTATGTGGGGTATAGGTCATGCGATAGTGTGACAATATTGCAGACAGAACACTACGTGTCTGGGACATGTCAGGTGGCACATCACAATGTGTGCACCCAATGCAGGGGCATATGACACAATGGTGACACCTGTGGGCTGCCCATATCACAGCTCACTAATGGTACTGTGTGCGTACCACACATGTTGTTCCAATGCATACTACATATGCCTCCATTGTAGAACACCTCCACCGTTGTATGCACAGCTGACCACACATGTCGCAATGACAAGTACTGTGGTTTCAAGTTGGTGTATCATTTCATTTGTATATATTGCACATGGGTGGCCTGTGTGAATGATGGGTGATGCGACCTGTATATTGTGACTGGGACAAACATCAGGTGTGCAAGTGTTAACTGGCCACATGGCAAATAGATCTACACTGTAACATGCCTGATACTGATGACAGTCTCACCTGCAATGGACTCATGTCTGTGCGGCACGCCAGAGGTACCTGTATAGGGGTGACACAGCAGTATGAACATTATCCATGACTGTATGACAGCCACAGGTTGCACTGTGCATGTGAACACATTCACCTGTGTAATAGCATATAGTATGCACATGTGTGCATACACAGCGTAGCATACTGTAGTATGCAGCATGTGTGTCCACATACCTTGCATATGTTGTTACTTTACATAACGTACAGTGACACATGCAACTAAATGTGATATAATAGCCATATGTGCAGTACTGACTTACCAGGCAACTCCAGGCTCATTGGTTGGGAGACACCCACCTCCACGATGGCAGCTAGTGTTTGTGGATGCTGTTCCCTGGGTGTCCCCAGACTGGCCAGTAGCTCCTCGGTGTGTGTGAGTGGGGGCTGGGTTTGTGGCCCACCACCTGTTCCACCTTGTTCCCTGGCGATTGCAGTGGCACGCTGTTTTGCATGTCGTATCAAGTCCATGCAGTGTCTGCGCACCTGCTGGTAGGTGCGGTTATGGCCACCCACATCGTTCACCCTCCTGCGTAGATCCTGCCACAGGTCGTCCCGCTGCTGGGCATGCTGTGGCACATGGCTGAGCAACAAGTCATAGTTGTCATGGAGCTGTGGGATGAGGACATTATCCTCCTGGCGGCTGTATGCTGGGAGGCGTGTACGGGGCATTATCTTTAAGACATAATGATGGTGACAGGTCACAGTTTCAGAGATGTACAGAGATACTGCTGCACATACATTTCTATGACATCTACTACATCTGCACAGTTATCTTTGCAAAGCATCGTGACACTGACACAACTGACGTGTTTGTGTCACACACATGTCACACCCATTATGCATTGGATATCATCACCATATATGTGTGTCACCTCATTACAGTGTTCATACTCGATGTAAATGCTGTCTTGCTGTGGGCATGTCTATTTGCCTGCACTTGTGTTCTTACCTATCTGCACATGCCTGGATGTGTCCACGGTAATGCTGTTGACCTGGATGCTGTGTATATGTCACATATCAACACAGACTCAGCCGTAATGGACTTGAGCAGTGACAATGCACACATATGCATGGACACCTGTACATGCATGTGTTTTGCCATATACATCTACACAGCACTGTACCACTGTTCAACATCCTGCCATGGATCGCCTGTATTGCACATGTGATAGACATGGGACAATGGCTAGTCAGACGACATTCACAGGGATGGTTATCAACCATAGCATGTGCGGGCATGGTTTCCAAGCTGTAACAGACAGCCATCGCAAGGTGCATCAGTGCCACATTACTGATCCAGTCAGTTGATAGTACATCTACCATGCGGCCATCACACCATGTATGACTGGGATGACATGTGCAGCTTTGATGGACAGGGTTGCATGGTATGGTGGGAGTATGTCACATATATGGCACAGGGATCTGTCCAGCCTGTGGCGATCCTAGTATTAGGACGGTGGCTGTCCATGACATATGTCTTATAGATCAGGATATGGACATGTAGCATGTCCATCATCATGGTGTAGAAAATGTCTTTCTGCAAGGTAGACAGCATGCTGCATAGTGGAGGTGAGGATTGTGAAGGCTGGTATCGCACATCCATGCATAGCCATTACCTCTTAAAGGTGGTATGTGATCCAATATTGGTCACCACAGTGCTGTATATGCCTGTCCAGTGATCTCCATGCTCATGGATGGCACCCTGACATGACATGGGTACCTCATATGACTACCTAAGGGGCCTGGAGACGTCACCAAGTTGGGGGGTGCACTGCACAGCACCATCCCTTACACAGTGTCCATAATGTTGACCACAGCCTAGGTAGTAGTTTATGGGTACAGGGATGTTCACCTAGCGGTGACAATGCTGGTATCATCCATCAGACTGTGCACATATGTCACACACCTCACCCACACAGCCCATTCTGTATGCTGTTCACAACACTGACACAGCTATACTGATAGGTCATGGCCATTCACAGCCTTACATACACAGATGCCTAACATTTGTCTGTGTGGTATGGGCTACAATGAGGGTGGGGTACAACACATCAACCCTGTTCTACTGTAGCTGGCACTGGTGTGATGTGCACATGTCACTCTTGCACCCTTTGTAGTTGTGAGTCTGTCAACAGGCCACTGGTGGAACACTCCTGTGACATACAAAGGTATTTGTAATCAAACATCCGTGCTGTCTTGTACATCTGTACTGCTAACATCTACAGTGATACTGGTTCATGGACATGCACACCATACTCAGCAGGGTTATAGTGCGGTGCCACCCAAAATGACTGTCATCACCACTTGTGGGTTGATATTATCCAACACCCTATCTGTATTGTATGGTCATGCTAGGCACTTCAGAACTTGTGAGCATGTCATGAGCTACTGATTACTATAGCCCCATTCCACACCATTTCCCACAGGTACACTGGCTGTCCTACACTTCCCAGCTTGCTTATGGTACAACAGCTGTTGTACACATGTAACGCACATATCCTGTGGGACATGGTTGTATATACAGGCATGTCCAACTGTCACGTACCAGTGCTACTGCCTGTCTATATGAGGGATATGTCGTACATGTGGCAATAGAGCAATTGTCTCATGTACACATTCAATGCTCACCTCCCAACATACGACACTACAGCCTGTGGGGGATGCACTTCTGCAGCCGTGCTGGGGGCATAGCTCTCAAGTGTATCTCTTAACGAGGAACGTACCTCATTTGGGGTCTTAAAAGGTGCATGTTCCTCAAGGTTCCACATTGAAAGGGTCTGTCACACATTCATTGTTGGAAATTGTTTACCTGCTAGCCATGGCTACATAGATGGGAATCATATTAATTCATTAGAATATCTTTTTTATACGTAAATCCAGCCTATTTTAGCCATCATATGCCCTTCCTAGTTGAAGCTGTTAGTAAGCCAGTTATAAGTGTTCCACATTTTGCCCATTTGTCACACATTATGAGGGCTAATGTTCCTCATTTTGGGGACAGGAGGTTGACAGCTATGGCTGGGGGTAATGCTGTCACCAACCCTGACTGCACCTGACAGTCATTTGGGGATGTGTAACATTCGCAACACACCCCACCCATCACATAGTCTCACATGATCTCCACCACTGGCCACACCTACGAGGACAACTTGTGCAGTATGTCTCCATACTCAGTGTAGGCACCAGAGGTAGCCCCCATCATGGAAGACAACATCACCAACTTATAGCCCACAGACTCATGTGTGCCCATCACATACAGCCAATAGGGAGTTATAACATTCACAACACACCAGTCATAGGTGACTCTGTAGGGAGTCACACTGCAGTTCCACACAGCAGGCTACACAAGGCAATAGTCGCTTACATGTTGCTGCCGGGTTACTGCTTCTGCAACATAACCTATGCACCCATGCCACACCTCACCAGGTACGATGTGACTGTCATTCTCCATGTTAGTGTGACTGCCCTGTGATGCCACTTCACAGACTACGTGTGCAGGGACATGCAATAGTTCACCAGTCTTATAGCCTTGAGGGTGTGGGCCAAGCCCTGGGGAGCATTTTGCATTCGTCCGGACATGATACCACTGTACAACGACCGACTGTGTCACTTCAACAGTTGCCTATGCTCCTATTGTCATTCCACAGGCATCTGGTATCTGTCCGCTTTGACTGACCTGGTCAAACACAATGCTGTGGCACAGATGACTTGCACCTGTCAGCCCTGGGAGTACAGCTCACATGTAAGGCTCTTGATGCTTCTATACTGCCTGACTTGCACAGTTTCCAATAACTGTCACCGGCAGAACGGGAACTGGCAAGCACGACATGGGGTCATGTGACACAATGCTTGCATCTTCCTCTGTGACGCACGCAGGCAAGGCACACCTTATAATGCACCACTCAAACATCTCTGCAGTGACTGGGACCTGCCTCTAGGCTCTGCAGAGCACACCTGCAATGACAGGTTATAGACAGACCATACCTTTCAGGCACATACCTGGACCGGCACACCCACAGCTGAGGGGTTCCCATATCCCACTATGTTGTGCACACATCCTGGCTAGTTACTTAGCACAATGCATCAGAGGTGCTCCACATGCAACTAACTGTGTCCGGGACCGCTATACACATTGTAACAAGCTACAGAGTCAACATCATACCCCACGGTTAACATAACTTATTTGTTGGTATATTGGACAGTGGGTCTCAGACAGCTACTACTGATGTGTGACTGACACTACCCCACACTTAACTGGGATAGCCACTCATGTACCGACACATCCATGATTTATAACCTCCGCTCTGCTGGATCAACCCATACACACCACCTCCAAGACCTACATTAACCTTGACATGAACACTACCACCATGTGACTGGTGTTACACACCTGGGGTTATCCCCTCATTGGTGGATTCTGAACATATGCTAATCAACCTTGTTAGCCACATCCCGGCACCACACCCATCACAGCATACACAGTACATGAGTACTACAACACCTACTACAGACGTCTGCTGACAGCGGTTGTTAACGTCATGACACCCGTGCAGGTGGACAATGCACATACAAATGCTGAAACATACCCCAGTGCACTTTATTAGCATGTACACAACTGCATGGATCATGCTATTCCACACAGAGCCATGATGGTACACACCAGATAACAGACGCCACTCTGGCGGTCATGTTCCATGGACATATGATGTACAACAACAAGTGTAGGCTGTTGCACAGTGGTGTACATTCCCATGGGTGGGGTGGCTCACTGGTCAGCCATGGTAGGGCCACAGGGTCCCTCATCACATACTCCAAGACTAGCTATGTAAACATGACTGTGACACATTCCGGGGTGTACCACCAGGCATTATGGTGGTATGTCAGTAGTCGATGGCAACACCCACATCTGCTGTCACATACAACAGTCACTCAGGAACATTACAGACCCAGGTGATGTTGGCAACATGCTGGAGGATGGATTCAATGCTAACATTATACCCTCTCACTCACTACAGGGCCACAATCCATACAGGAACATTGTGGTGTCCCTGTCGTCACACCTACACAGTACTGACCTGCACTCTATACGTCCTGGGACACTGGCCCATGTCACCTTCCAACGTCCCAGGCTGTGATGTCCACCAACCTCTGAATGACATGTCTCCCCACTAGGCCATCATATTCAGTAATAGCCTTGTTTCAGACATTGTAGCCCCTGAATGGCACACAGCAGCATTTATCACACTACACACAGGTGGCACATTGCAATGCACAAGTGGGACTATAGTCCTACACACCTGACTGGACTGTTCTGCATGGCTATGGGGCACATCATCAAGGACGTCATTCACAGAGACATTGTTAGGCTCCCGTCCTTTGCTGCCACCCGGGTTGGGCTTGTTAGGGCCAGAGCATGGCCCCTACACATGGTGAACTCTTTTCATACAGTTACCAGGGCAGTTGCTGATGGTACGGGAGTCCACACATCCTACATTGTCCTCTCATTGCCTTTCAGCACCATTCTCCATTCTGGTATTGACAACATACACATCCACCTGCACATCGTACCCTATGTCTCAGGATGTTATGCAATGTGGCTCATGGACAGGACACACACAGTGAGGCCAGCATACCATAGTACCTACTACATGTCAGGTACATTTGGCATACCACAGTCCTCAGTCATACGGCCCCTCATGTTCAGTATATGCTTCCCTGCGGTACAGGCTAGCACAGGGGACTTTCTCTGCCTAGCTTTTAAACCCCTGCATACAAAGCGCCATGATTGCTCCACCAGCTGATACTGACTCCATCCATATGGGTGTCGCTGTGACAGATACATGATATGACTATCATGGCGTCAAGCTGCATGACACAAGGTGCATGAACATCACCTTTGCATTACACCATTCACCCACTGACTATCACATGGGTGGTAGTCCCCTACATACATATCACATTGTACATGTTTGCAGTACACACATATGTCGCACCCACTCCTGTGGTTACCGTATTCCCACTGTGGCGTGGATATCCTTCTACATGGCCACACCTATCTGTACTGGGTGTGTAGCTGGTACATAGGTACCCATTGTACCTCTGAACTCAAGACTTCTACACACCTTCAAGGGTACACCACCCCATTTAGGGTGTACCTTACACAACAGCTACAGCTTTACATACCACAACATTAACACGCCATGACGTTTACTGAGCTCCGACAGTTTAAGTATGCGGCTGCAATATGGACACCACATCTGCACACATTTGCATACTACATACTCAGGGGTGACCTCTGCTGATCAGACAGGGCCCATGTCCACAACATTATTAATGGATATACTCCTCATACGCGACATAAGCAAAAGCCACTGTGAGCAACATGCTCATGGATATGTGCACACACGCCACAATGAGTGGGATGTGCTTGAGGGATACATTCCCAAACTGGACACTCACCATGCTTTGGAACATAAGTCCTATGTACATCACGCAGGGACACTCAGTAGCACTGTTCATGTGATACCTCCCTTGGTGGTTGGGAGACACATGTAGGCCTGGGATCACTGCAGTGGCTGTACTGTGCAGAGGTGCAGGTGACACATGGCTCTGCTGTTCACAGGACACTACCCTAGAGAGGTGCCACTAGTGTGAACACTGTAGTTGTGCTTACACATGGACTTGCCAGATTGCATAGTACCCCACTATGCACCTGTGAAGCTATTACATGTCCTTTGTGCATGGTTACTTGGTAGCCCTTTCATTTAGATTAGCTATCATGCTATGACAATGTCCCATGCCTACAAGCCATATGTACCCTGTTATTGTACATGCCAAAAGACGATACCTGTGGTATGCATGATATGCCTGTTATGCTGTGTAGAATATCTGTCATATCTATCTACAATACTATACATTACACATATGTCACATAGTATCCCATAATGCAAAGCATACTTGCACAGCTGGACCACCTTAGATATGTCATTAACGTTATATGCCCATACACATGCGTGCTGTGACAGTATATCAACATATACTATCCCCTGCTATGGCACATCCTTGTTGGACATACCCTACCACTGACGGCGGGTTGTATGGAATTGTTCTGTTTAACGCCCTCATGTAGCATCCCTTGTGGTGTCTGTGCTGTGTACCTTGTGTCCCACTGCTGGACGCACAGTTTCTACAAGCGTTAGTATGCTCAGCAAGACATCACTACATAAATACCTTTTTCCACTTTATGCATTGCGGACACGTTTAATTAATGCAAACCAGGCTATACATACAGTAAAACTAATTAATACAGATCATGCTATACATAACCTTACATATCGGGTGTTCTACATACCTTGTTATCGTTACGGCATTTCGTTTCTATCTCTCTCACAGTGTTTCAGCTGGCATTCAGTATGAGCATACAGTTTGAATGTCTGGCAAGTCATCCTTATATACGTCGATACCTGTAACATGTGGATTCATCCCGCCAATTGGTGTTCCTGAGTGACTAATTACTTGCATATCAGCTGTGCAGCTACTCCATTCGCCAATTACACGGCAACAGTGGGGTATAATTGAATTCTCCACTTGGGCGTTGCCTATTTGCCCTACCTTCGGGGAGACGGTCTGTATTGTGTTTTGTTATGTGTAATTGCAACTGCTATGCATGGAGACAAGTATACTTTGGATTCATGTCCCCCGTGGATTGTGTGTGACAGGTAGAGTATTTGGTTAAACATGTGGGTGTACCTGTTATCCCAACGTCTGATAACGGACTATCGCAAACAAAACCTGTAACATGGCTGTTTGTTCCATTATACAATGCCTGCAATTTTGCATGATGCCTTTAATTGTGTCTCTCACATGGTATGTTGAGGATTCTGCAGATGTAATTGACTGACTGGATGTTTGTGCTGCTATTACAGTCTGTATTGCTTTAGTTTCTAGTGTGGGGGATGTCGGTGGGTGTACATAGCATATACAGGTTTGTGGGCCTTGCATTTCTACATATTCCATATATATGTGTGTGGGCTCCATCCCTAAGTAGAGAGCTAACAGTTAGTAGACTTATGTTACGGGATTGTACATTGGGCCATTGTTAATTGGTTTCTATATCATCTGCAGGTGAGCTTGCTATCTGTATACCTCCGGAATTGCAGCGATATATCAAGGGATATGTGTAAGTGACAGCTATCCCTTGTATTTCTGTCCCAGATATTTGCAGTCATTGCGGTTGTGTTGGTAAAAGAGCCTGTTTGCCATGGGTTGCCACCTTTTCATATGGTCATTGTTGGACACTTGCGGGACACACAGCGGTGTTTACAGGCCAACACGTAGCCACGGTCAGTACACAGGTTAGCACATACTTTTATCCTCAATACATACCTATTGTTGTGGGACTTTGGCTACTTATATTGCATGTAACATTTACGTTTCTTACATACAGGCATAACTATTAAATATGACTATTACATTATATATGGGACATATTAATGTCCTACCATCTTGGACATTTGCCCTTTGTACTGTTTTATGTCAGGACACACCTGCCCAGAGTGGGGCTGTCCCTCCTACTGTGGGACAGGTAGTAACCGTATGCCTACGGCTAGCTATACCCACACCTACCGTACTGATCTACCTCTGACTTGGCACTAACAAACACATGTTGCGGACACACACACACATTACAGTCACACGGAGATGAACACGGCACCCACAACGCACACATACACAGACTACGGCACTCACAAACACAGTTGAACACAGTACCTACATGGACCGCAGCACCAGCAGCAGTGACTAAATGTCCCTTCATATCATCATACTATTACTCGTGGCTGTACTGTTCCGGTACTGTGTTCTATCGGTCTTTCAGCCTCGTGGTTACGCATGTCGGTATCTTACACATTCCATAGTTGGTGGTATCCGATTTATTTGTACCTCCAAGGTGTTATGAATGTCATTGAACTATCTATTATATTTGCAGATATCGCTGAATCCATCTATATCAACATATATCACTCTATTGCCCTTTCTATCTGTATTATATATATGCATATGTGTACATATATATATATATATATATATATATATATATATATATATATATATATATATATATATCTATATATATATATATATATATATATATATATATCTGGCGGGGAATGTGACAGGCACACAGCACCACCATATGATGTAAGGCTCATGTACTGTTCAGGTGTTGGCATTCCGTGTTCCACTAGCTGTTGTGTGTACAATGTTTGAGGGCTGCCTATGTAGGAGTCACACATCGGGCCACCTATACATTACAATTTACAGGTGGTCATGTTTGTGTGCCATCCATTTTACTGTGTGTGCAGGTGGAGAGGTGTCAGTCCGTAGGGGCCTACACTGTCAGAGTATGTGCTATACGTTCCCTCTTTGCCAAGGCATAGGCATATTGGGCACGCCTTCGTCTGCCTACTGGGGCTGGCCCAGTGTGTTCATGGTCTGAATCCCTCTGTGCCTGTAATGGCATTGGCAATTGTGGTGGGCTATGAGGGCCTTCACCATTTTGTTTCTGCTGCAGCTGCTTCCGCAGGATCATATTATGTAGCATGGCACATACTATGACGATGTGGGCACACGTGTCTGGAGAGTACTGCAAGGCTCCACCAGATGTATCCAAGCATCGGAACCGTGATTTCAGCATCCCGAACACACGCTCTATGATGATTCTGGTTTGTGCGTGTGCCTCATTATGGCGTTCTTGCATGGGTGTGTGTGCATTTCTGATGGGAGTCATCATCCATGGCTCCAGTGCATAGCCAGCATCCCCCACAAGATGGCCATGTGGGATGTTCCCCCCTGACAAATACCTGATACAGCTGTGAGGCATGCCAGATATGGGAGTCATGTTAGCTTCCAGGGCTGCCAGCACACACATCCATGATAATGCCCTGGGCATTGCACACGACCTGGCAGTTGATGGAGTGGAATCCCTTGCGGTTTATGTAGCGCCTACCACGCTCACTGGGTGGTGACTTGATATGTATGTGCGTGCAGTCTATCGTACCCAGTACCTCCGGGTAGTGTGGCACATGGTGGAAGTGGCGCATATTGCTAACCAACTCCTCCTGAGTTCGCGGGAAGTATATCTGCTCATTGGCATGTGGTAACATGGCATCCAGGAACTGGTGTAGTACCCTGGATGCTGATGCCTGTGAGATACCCATTATATCTCCAGTTGGCCTTTGAAAGGTACCTGTGGCCAGTATTCGCAGGCTTACACATACCTTCGTGTCCACTGGGATGGGTTCCCCTCTGTTGTTTCTGGTTCTCAGGCGTGGCTGCGCAGCTCCGCTATTTGCTGTAAGATGTCCCTGTCCACCCTGTAACGCTCTACTATCTCCAGGTCATGTAGCCCCTGGTGGGTTACCCTTGGTCTGAACACTCTCCTTCTCCTCCGAGGCCTGCGGTGGTTGTTGGCATCATCCTCCACAACACCGTCAGTCTCTAACACATGCTGATGAATCACAGCTATGGCAGCTCCCAACATGTACATTTTAAAAGTTCCCCATGTGTTTACACCTATGGTGCAGTGTTTGGGAATACACAGATGTGTGTAGGGTGCTTTCACACTTTATACTATTGTGCTGTGAACACCGATGTTGTCATAGGATGTGTATGTACGATCGTAGCTACAGGGTATCTTATGTGTTTTACTGCCGGAACTACTATTGTGGTGCCTTTGGTGTTGAATTACATTTGGCTGCCGTGGATTACCTCTTGACCTTCCCTTTACATTTCTGCACATTGCACCTACCATTTTCTGACGTGCATCCTGCAGCCTACTTTCATTTGTACTTTCCTGGACCTGGCGTATCTTGCATTATGTGTGCTACTGCCGGTCTGCTGTCAGTTTGCTTTGCTCTGCTGTGTCAGGTCTCCTATCTTTGCAATCCAATATCTCCCCTCCTTTCTTTGCATTCCAATGCCTCCCCTATCCTGTTTTGCAGGTTTCTGCAAGCAGACTTGTCAGCTGCCGTCGATTGGCCATCGTGGGTTGATTGGTGTTGATTGCTCATTAGTACTCCAATTACCCTACTTCAGCATTTCCTTCTTTTCTTCCCCTGACCTTCCTGTTTGTGCTATTCTTCGTGGCGTGTGCATCCGATTACTGGGTTTCGGGCACGTTTTCATCCCCGTACACATGCGCTTTTGGGCACCATGTGTGCTCTCAGCTAAACAATTCTATACCTTCCTCCCCACCCCTGTCCTGCAGCTTTGCTTAGCAACGGACAGGCCAGATTTGCATTGCTCCAATGTGCTTACTGCTACGGTGGCACACCCCTCTGCTGATGTCATGTATCTCCTCTGAGCCACTCCTTGGTGTTATACCACTGCGCCGTATGGTACAACCTTCATCCGGCAGGACATTTTTGATTCAGTATTATCTGCCTCATTTGCATGGCATTGACTACTAATTCATAGTTACCGCGCCGGACACTATCGCAGGCCCTTAGCAACCCTTGCACCTTGGTTGTGGTGTTCCATGCCTACCATTGTGTATTATGCTGTAAACCTGATTTCTATTACGTTGCGATTTTATGACATTTTTATATTATTTCTTTATGTTACAGCTTCCACACACATGCCCTGCGGTTGTGCTGTGCATTACTGTGGACATGACATTAAATGTTGTTATTTACATGTTGTGCATCTTTTCCTATGCCATTGGCTGTGTATTTCACCATTGGCATATGTTAACGTTGTGATACCTGGGTCTGGCCCACTTCCATAGCTCCGATGTTCTGTTTGGGAAAATGTAAACCGTGTTTTTTGGTTTACATTTCTGTGGGCTTACGCTACACCTGCACCACTTCATGAATCACTATATGCCTTCATTTGCATGGTGCGACACTGCACATGGGGTGATTAGCATACCTAAGCCAGGGGGCTGCGCAGTTCTGGCGTACGCCGGTAGTGCACGTGGAATTGGATCGTACCTGAATCGCTCGACGGCCATATTTGGCATTATACCGCCTACGCTATGCCTGTGCCTGGCGCAAGCTTCATGAATCCCGGGGATTATTTTAAAGCAGTAGTCTGCCCTTTGTCATAAATACATATACCCCACATAAAAGAAATTTGTGGAATAACACTTTTTACATAGTACATCATGTGAAACAAGTTTTATCCTTCATTATTTCTATGAAAAAAATACTCTATATTTATATACAAAAATCCAATAAATTATAACCTAGGTTACCAGTGATCATTCAGCCCAGGTTTAAATAGGGCTCCCAAATTAACTATCCATTGTCTCTCTTTTTCATGAGAATTTTATGTTTATGTATTATTGATAAATTATCACCTATCACCTTATCTATGCCAAAAAAAAAAAACAAAATGTGCTGTAGGGTGCACCAGAATATGTTTAAATAATGCACTTCTGTTCCGTTGACAATTTATATCACTAAGATGTAAAGCTATGCGTTGTTTAAAGCTGAGATGTCTGCCCTATATCAAAGGAGCCACATTGGCAAACTGCAGTATAGACTACCCATTCAGTTGCACATGTGATCAAATGATGGATATCATACACTTTTGAAGTGTTAACAGAGGTGAATGATTTGGTCTTAGATATCCGTTTACAATATATACAGTGCCCACAATAGGTGCTCCCTACTACTATAGAATTTGTGTTATTATTTTGCTTTACATATCCCTTTTTAAAACCTGATAAATGTTCTCCTATATTTCTCCCTCTTCTAAAACCAAAACTACAATCAATACCTAACAATGTATCAAAATATGGATCAGATTTCAATATATGCAAATGTTTTGCTATAATATGTCTAATCTTGAAAATATTAAACCCATACGTTGTAATGAACCTTATCTGGTCATCTGTAGTGATATTGGTTCGTACTTTATCTTGCAATAAATGAGTCCTAGACTGAACCCCTGCTTGCTTTAATGCTTTGTCCACCACTTTATGGTCATATCCCCTTGCTAAAAATCTTGCCTTTCTTTGTTTTGCCTGCACCCAAAACTCATCTGTCTCAGAGAAAATCCTTCTGATTCTGGTAAATTGGGCCTTAGGAATGTTGGTAGTTATGTGGTGGGGATGACTGCTGTTGGCATGCAATAATTAATTTTTGGAGAAAGGTTTCCTATACAAAGTAGTGTCCATTGTGCCATCCTTGGCTTTAGTAACTTTCACATCCAAAAATCCAACTGTGTGTAAATCAATTTTACCACTAAAATGAATGCCATATTCACTGGAATTTAAATATTCCAGAAATTCATGCCATTTTCGGGTGTCCCCTGCCCAAATAACACAGCAGTCATCCAGATATCTACGCCACATTTTAAGATTTTCCATAAATTTGTTTCTGCTACTATATATTACTTCACATTCAAAAAAACCCATAAAAAGGTCTGCATATATGGGTGCAAATGTTGCACCCATCGCTGTACCCTTTATCTGTGAGTGCCATTCCTTATTGTACATGAAGGAATTATGCTCTAATACCAATTTCAATAAAGTTAACAAAAATTCCATCTCCATCTCATTGTATCTACCATACATTCTCATCCAATGTTTAACTGCTCTTATACCTGCCTCATGGGGGATGATTGTATACAAAGCATGCACATCTAAAGTGCCCATATATGTTTCTGTGGAAATCTGTAAATCACTCATCAACAATAAAAATTGATTTGTGTCTTTTATACGAGCTGTAACATATACCAACAAGGGTTTAAGTTTACATTCCAAATATTCAGACAATGGTTCTATCAAAGAACCGTGTCCTGCCACTATTGGATGCCCTGGGGGAGGATTCACTTGCTTATGGATTTTGGGTACCTGATAAAAGTACTGAGGACTAGGATCATCAACCATCAACTGTGTGGACAAAGCCTCAATAATCACCCTACCATAAACTGCCTGTTTTAATACATCATCTATCTGTTCTTTGAAGCCTCTGGTAGGGTCCAATGGGAGGCTACAATAAGATGTGGCATGACCAAGATGTTTCTCCATTCATTATTGTAATCTATTCTACTCCACACTACCATTGAACCCCCTTTATCTGCTCTAATAATAATCAAATTATTATTTTGTTGTAAATTCTTGAGGGCTATTTTTTCTCCCTTGGTCAAATTATGTGTATCATGTTTAAACACGTCATTTTGATTTATTTGTAACTCATGTAATACTTGTTGTTCAAAAACTTTAACCACCCCATTATAACATGGTTGAAAATTTGATTTCTTGAATCTAAAATATTCCACTTCTCTATGAAGAGTATCCATGGGTCTGTGTGTAAAAAAATATTTTAAATTCAAATTATGACAAAAAGTTTTCAAATCCTGAGCCACATCAAAATCTGACACATAAGTAGTAGGTACATATCCCAAACCTTTATTCAAAACCTTCATTTCCAACTCTGTAAAATTATAATCAGTTAAGTTAACCACCAACTGATTTTCAGCTTCATAGGGTTGAATAGAAACCCTAGAACCATCAGCTATGCTGCCAATATCTGGTTGAACATTTCTTCCATCCCTTCTATGCCTGTGTTTCTGCCTCCCCTCCTAAAGGGCCCCTAGGTCTCTTGGGTGTAGGGGAAATTGCTGATTGTGGTTCAGTTCCCTCATTTTCCGTATCCGTATTCACATACCCAGATGACAACTCAGAATTGCTAGAAAAGTCTAAGTTCTTTCGTAATATGGATCTAACCATCTTTCTTTTTGGCCTATTACTAATCTTTTGATTATCATTGAACCTGACAGTTCTTTTTGCCTTCTTCCAAGAATACGTAATTTGATTTTTATAGTCATTAAGATCTCGTTGATATGTTTTTGGCCTTTCTTTTCTGTAGCTCTTTTTCATACTTATTTATTTCTTTCACATAATTAGCATATCTATCTGGATAGCTTGTTTCAGTTGCATGGCTAATAGTTTTTTCATAACACTCATTCAGCTTAAAAGCCAACAATGCCTGTTGTTGTTCATGGTAGTCTATTAGGAGCTTAATAAACATCTGTTGTATTTGATGCCATTTTTTCATAAATACTTGATTGTCAGACCCAACCCCTGATTCCACATAATTTCTTAAACCCCTAAGAGATATTTCTGCATTTAGATATGCTTTCAACAACTTACAATGCCAGTAGGGTTGCCACCTTTTCAAATGGCCATAGTGGGACATTTTGGGACACACATCACATTTTACAGGCCGACACATACCCACGGTCAGTACAAAGGCTAGAACTTCATTTTTTTGCCTAAATAAAAGCTTATTCTTGTAGCAGTTTTGTTGCTTATCCTGTTTCTTGTAACATTTAGGTATTTTAAATACAGAAATAGCTATTTTATGCAACTATTAC
Organism: Protopterus annectens; assembly: GCF_019279795.1. Taxonomy (NCBI): domain Eukaryota; kingdom Metazoa; phylum Chordata; order Ceratodontiformes; family Protopteridae; genus Protopterus; species Protopterus annectens. The sequence continues at coordinate 164,334,242 of NC_056736.1, forward strand.
ATAAAATATGGGACATAATTATGTCCTACAATCTCATGACATTTGCCTCGCAAAGTGAGACAGGTGGTAACCCTAAATGCCAGACATTAGACCTTACCTTTTTGATACTATTAACCAATCCCTCAAACTGTTGCTCTAATCCAGTAGTTTTCAAACTAATTTAATTGGGGAGGGCACTCACTTCCATACTAAATGATGATAAATCATCCACATTTGTGGCTAGCCTGTCTAAAAATTGTTTCAAGTTTTGTGTTTCTGCCATTTTTATTATATGCCTAATTAAAGTTGCCCTAGGTCTCTATTCCTGGTACTCCCCCAATACGACTTTTAAGTTATATATGTTATACTTAATATTTAGACTTCAAGACCATTGTTTCAGAAAGGCATGTGTGTTACAGAAAATATAAACTGCCTTGCCCTCACTAATATATCAACATATTAGTTTATCCCTCTAACTTTTCGGCTTTTATAAAATCTTGTTGGAATATACCTTTACTAAAAGTATTGTGCTTAACTGTGGTATTAAATCACACTAGTGATACTAATATAAATTCGCATCTGATGAAACACATTGCAAGTAAAAAAATCCCTAAATATTTTTGGACATTAATATAGGCCTATACAGTATGTTGTGTCTTTAAATACTCAATTATATTAGTATTCCCTCCATGTCTGTGTAGTTAGTGAAAAAAAAACTGCTGGTATCAAATTCATATTCACAATATACATCAAAACCCTAATCCTGACACATACAGTTTTACAAATGTCCATTTTTGTCTTTGATGGTGCCAATAGTCTGTATTTAAACATTCACAGTGAACCATAAAGTTCCATAAGTCCAAATAGTTCAAGAAGTACAAAAACAGCCACTTCCAAGGCCCAAAAAAATCCTACTAAGCCGTCTATTACACGATGTTACTGAAAGGCTTATCACTTCTATTCATGAGCCGAGGAAAGCCCACTGGATTCGCACAAAACATCAAAGTCACCAAATTTCCATAAGATCGTTGTAATAAATGCCTTGAATGCAATGATTAACTTAAAAGCTGAAAAACATCCCCCACCATAAAAAGAAAATTACATAACTGTCACCTTGTAGATCCATAAGCTGAAACCTACACAAACCCGATTGGTCTGTGAACTCCAAATTATGCAACTTTTCAGTGACCAGAAAAGGCTCCTTTTCCATAGTTATTATGAAATAATACCTCGACTGGTATTAAAAATAGTCCTCACCTTTAATATCAGGCCATAAACCTTTGCAAACCCAACTGGTCTGCAAAACCATTCAAATAATGTCAGTTTTTCAATGCCAGCAAAGGATTATTTCTTAATTATGGTGGGGAATGATTACTCAGCTAGTGCAAAATGATGTTTTGCCTCATGAAGTTCTATTGCTCATAAACAAGCCAGTCAGTAAACACACAATAAACTTTCATCACTCGAAGCCGAACAGTTCTCCTTGCTTGACAGTACCAGTGTAACTTGACTGCTTTTTGAGATATTGTAAGTTGTTTACAAAATATTAAAAAATGAATAGTTACTGTTTACTCTGACCTATCTATTTTAAGACTTAGAATTCAAAGCACACTACACAATTAAAATAGTTTGTGCTGAAGAATTTGCTATTTGCTCTTCTTTAGTTACCTATATGGTACTAGAAATATGAACATTTGTTTGAAATCTGAGGACATAATTTGATTTTATCAAAAAGCTTAGGCTCTGCCCATTGGAAGTTACAGTGCAAACTTCCAGAACTGCATTATAGGCAATGAGTTAAGTAAACTCATTCGATTAAAGAAAAATACATTGGGAATGTGTGCAATTGTGAACAACTGGTTATTATTATTATGCAAAGAAAATACTCTGGAATTGGAAAACTACCATTACTTCTATGCGAGTTGCCATTACTGGTATTAGTGCAGTACAACCCATAATGAGATAGCAGTTTCTTTCATCTGTGTCAAGTTTATCTAGGCTACCTTTGGAGGAAGAAAAGCAAAGAATGCTAAGGGAAAGGTCTGAGCTTCATCACTTAAAGTGTGCCTTATAAAGCACAATATCAGAAGACAGAAGTATTTACTTGATACTGATATTTTTGTTAGCAGCCAATGCTGCTTATATAGTAGTACCGTGTCAGTTATACCGAGGAAGAACTGTATATTGATTCATTTACTCTGTCTTCATCAATTAAGGGAACAGCATCTGTCTTCATTGTTGTTGCAAAATGGACACATACATGTAATTACCACTGTCATGCATTTTTCACTTTGAGGAATTTATCTGAAATGGATTGACATTCTGGAATGCTGTCAGCCATGTGGTAGCTTAATGGGCTTCCCTTAAGACATCACCAAAGTAGACCATGAGCAGTGGTGTGTCATAATGTACACAGTGAGGGAAGAAATAGCTATCATACAAACAACTTCTTTCATAAAATAATGCCTACATTTATTTACTTGTTTTAAATTTTGTATTGCATTAATACAAGTCTACTAAATAATTTTTACACTACATTATTTGCATAGGTTAGATGTATAAAGGTAGAGAAAATGTGTTGCAAACATTATGGGCTGTCTATTATTGGATTCCATAAGGAAACACTTGCCACATTTAGCAACATGATTAGAAGCTGGAATGCTGGGTGTGCATGAGAAAGAAAACCAGTTAAGGAATGTTGATTTTATTGTGGCAGCTCACTATACAAAGTCAGTGTAATCCAAAAACGAATGTAATAGGGGAAGATGGGGAAAGCATTATGGAGAAGCATTTGGCAAAATTAAATCTTGGTGCTAGGTAAAGTGATAACAATGATGCAAACATAATGGATGGAAAAGAATACCATAAAGAACAAAACAGAATGGAGAATGAATAAGAAAGGAATGACTGTTGCAAACAGCTAATAAAGTATATTCAGTTGGAGAGTGTTGTCAGTAAAGACAATTTCACTAAGGAAAGTCAACCAGAAAGACTTATCAAAGAAGATGGCTAGAAGTTAAATTAAGTTGTAATGTGGGACATGAAGCTGTTATGTTCTAAAAGGAATAATGCTAATACTAATTTTAGATGACAATCTATAATAAGCGCCAGTTCTGACTTGTAGCTCTAAAGATGCATAGTAGAGAAGGTTGTATCTACTATACTCCATGCAACATTGCTATCACAAATAATGGGGAATGGATCTGAGATTAGTCTCAGGAGAAATGCTGAGTGGTTGTATGATATGGCAACTGTTTTGTTGCTCCTCGTGGTGATTTTGATTGATAGAAACAAAGTTGTGGACTTGGAAATTTACAGCAACAGCTTTATAAATATTTATAAGATTGCTATCATTTTATTTATATGAACAATATAAAAGTTCCATTTAAAGTACATATTTAAATAGTGAGTCAGACACTGCAAAGATAAATTCAGAAAAAAATGAATAATAATAAAACAGTCTGAAATTAGTCTCTTTAGGAAATCATATAATTTTTTTTGCAGATTTTTCAATAGATAGCTGGCAAATTTAGACTCTGTAGTCTCATTTAAATTTTCGGAACCATATTTTGCACCATTTTTGAGATATGTGGACGCGATTTTTTGTGTCAGTTTGCCACTGTTGTTTATTAGTCTTCAGTCCCCTGCTAACTAATAAGCCCATTCATTCTCTAGCCTGTGACAATGCTTGACCAAGAGATGCCACCATTCACACAACAAGAGGGGTGGTTTGTGACTTTTTCTTTATACAAACTTAACAGTCCATTTATACTTGTGTAGGTGCAGGGGAGGGGAACATGCAGAGGGCTGACCATGAGGGATGATCCACTCCCTTCCATAACAGGTGTTTTCTTCAAAAATGTATTTTCATGCCCTTGAAGCACATGAGGTGTTTCTTCTGTCTCCACCATGAAAATTTCACCGACTCAGTGCAGCCTAAGTGTATGCAACCTTCCCAAACTCACCTTCATGAGAAGCAATTGGGTCATGCCCCTCCTTGCCTCCTCCAGTGCCATGCCCACACATAAAACACTAGTTTCATGAATTGCAGTTAAGGCTCCATCCCTCTGAGTCACAGAACCAGGTGGAAATTATCCCCCAGATTCATGAAGCTTGCGCCAGGCACAGGCGTAGTGTAGGCGACATAACGCCAAATATGTCTGCCGAGCGATTCAGGTACGAACCAATCCCACGTGCACTACCGGCGTACGCCAGAGCTATGCAGCCCTCGGCATAGGTATGCAAATCATCCCATGTGCAGTGTCGCACCATGCTAATGAAGGCATACAGAGATTCACGAAGTGGTGCAGGCATAGCGCAAGCCCATGGAAATTTAAACCAAAAAACACGGCTTACATTTTCCCAAACAGAACATCGGATTATGGAAGCGGACCACACACATGTATTACAAAGTTAACATATGCCAATGGAGAAATACACAGCCAATGGCACAAGAAAAGATGCACAACACCTAAAAAACAACATTTAATGTCATGTCCACAGTAACGCAGAGTACAACCGCAGGGCATGTGTGTGCAAACAGGAATACAAAGGAAATATATAAAAATGGCAGAAAATCGCAAGGAAAGACAAATCAGGATTGCACCATAATATGCAATGGTAGGCATGGCAGATCACAAGCAAGGTGCAAGGGTTGCCAGGGGCCCGCAACAGTGTTCAGTGCTGTAACTATGAATTAGTAGTCAATGCCAGGCAAATGAGGCAGGTAATACTGAATCGCAAACGTTCCGCCGGATTAAGGATGTACCTGATGGCGCAGCACTATAACACCGAAGAGTGTATCAAAGGTGATACATGACATCAGCAGAGGGGTGTGCCACCGTATCAGTAAGCACATTGGAGCAATGCAAATCTGGCCTGGCCATTGCTAAGCAAAGCTGAAGGACAGGGGTGGGGAGGAGGGTATAGAACCATTTAGCTGAGAGCACACGTGGCCGAAAGCACATGTGTACGGGGATGAACTCGTGCCCGAAACCCAGTAAGCAGATGCACGCACCGCGAACAATAGTACAAACAGGAAGGTCATGGGAAGAAAAGAAGGAAATGCCGAAGCAGGGTAATTGGCATAGTAATGAGCAATTAACACCAATCAACACACGGTGGCCAATCGACGGCAGTAGACAAGCCTGCATGCAGAAACCTGCAAAACAGGATAGGGAAGGCATAGGATTGCAAAGAAAGGTGTGGAGGACCTGGAATGCAAAGACAGGAGAACTATCATAACAGAGCAAAGCAAACCCACAGTAGATCAGCAATAGCACACATTATGTAAGATAAGCCAGGTCTAGGAAAGTACAAATGAAAGCAGGCAGCTGGATGCATGCCAGCAAATGGTAGGTGTAACGTGCACAAATGTAAACGGAAGGGCAGGAGGTAATTCACGGCATCCAAATGTAATGCAACACCAAAGGCAGCACAATAGCAGTTTCGTAAATAAAACACAGAAGATACCCTGTAGCCACGATCGTACATACACACCCTATGACATCATCAGTGTTCACAGCAGAACAGTATAAAGTGTGAAAGCACCCAACACACACCTGTGTATTCCCAAACACCGCACCATCGCTGTAAACAGATGGGGAACTTTTAAAATGTACATGTTGGGAGCTGCCATAGCTGGGATTCATCAGCATGTGTTACAGACCGACGGTGTTGTGGAGGATGATGCCAACAACCACCGTAGGCCTCAGATGAGGAGAAGAGTGTTCAGACCAAGTGTAACCTACCAGGGGCTACATAATCTGGAGATAGTAGAGTGTTACAGGGTGAACAGGGACATCTTGCATCAAATAGTAGAACTGTGCCGGCCACGCCTGAGAACCAGAAACAACAGAGGGGAACCCATCCCAGTGGACATGAAGGTATGTGTAAGCTTGCAAATACTAGCCACAGGTACCTTTCAAAGGCCATCTGGAGATATAATGGGGATCTCACAGGCATCGAAATCCAGGGTACTTCATCAGTTCCTGGATGCCATGTTACCAGATGCCAATGAGCATATACACTTCCCCCGAACTCAGGAGGAGTTGGCCATCAATATGCGTCACTTCCACCATGTGGCAAACTACCCGGAGGTACTGGGTGCAATAGACTGCACGCACATACAAATTAAGTCACCACCCGGTGAGTATGGTAGGCGCTACATAAACCGCAAGGGATTCCACTCCATCAACTGCCAGGTCATGTGCAATGCCCAGGGCATTATCATGGATGTGTGTGCTGGCAGCCCTGGAAGCTACCACGACTCCCGTATCTGGCATGCCTCACAGCTATATCAGGTATTTGTCAGGGGGGACATCCCACAAGGTCACCTTGTGGGGGATGCTGGCTATGCACTGGAGCCATGGATGATGACCCCCATCAGAAATGCACACACACCAATGCAAGAACGCCATAATGAGGCACACGCACAAACCAGAATCATCATAGAGCGTGTGTTCGGGATGCTGAAATCATGGTTCCGGTGCTTGGACACATCTGGTGGAGCCTTGCAGTACTCTCCAGGCACGTGTGCCCACATCTTCATAGTATGTGCCATGCTACATAATATGATCCTGTGGAAACAGCTGCAGCAGGGTCATAATGGGGGAGGGCCTCACAGCCCACCGCAAGTGCCAAGGCCAACACAGGCACAGAGGGATCCAGACCACGGACACACTGTGCCAGCCCCAGTAGGCAGACGGAGGCGTGCACAATATGCCTACGCCTTGGCAAAGAGGAAACATATAGCACATACCTTGACAGTGTAGGCTCCCACGGACTGACACCCCTCCTGACCTGCACACAGTAACATGGATGGCACACAAACACGACTACCTGTAAATTGTGATGTATAGGTGGCCCAATGTGGAATCCTACATAGGCAGCCCTCAAACATTATACATGCAACAGCCATGGGAACACGGAACTGTCAACACCTGAACAGTAGATGCGCCCATCAGCATCTGTTGGTGCTGTGTGTATAGGTACCCAGGTACATTGGTAGGTACATGCCCGGTTGTCAGAGGCAAAACACCAAACGGGGCTAACAGTGACACCCGTCGCCACAACATCGTATAAGCAACTGTCGCATACTGGAGCAGAGGCAATTGCGGGAGCACATGTGTGTAAGCACTGTCCTACACACAGTCATCACAGATTACCCACCGCGTTACTGAGGGGCTCCACAAAATGTAATCATGGATGTAGTGTCAAGGCAGGGGATGTACCCATGACAGGCAGTAGTCACCCCGGCATGCTGCATCCATGGTCGTATGAAGGTGTAGCAAATTATCGGGTGTACCTAATTGTGATATACATACCCAGTGCTGGAGTACAGCCAGTAAACATCACATGGACATACCATTAACTGGACCCATCAAGTTGTAAACTAACGGAGTCATCCATGTGAGTGTAGTGTGGACTAACTGCTGTAGTGTACTGCACATACAAATTTACATAATTCATGTACAACCCCCACATGTCCAAGTGGTACATGCAGTGACTGTCGTGCATGTTCCCAGTCCCACGTCCCGCAAGGGATGTAACATAATCCCGATGGCACAGGTAATGCAGTCCAGATGCAGGTCATCAGAATATGTGTAGCACACGTTAGCAGGAATAAGCATTGCCCACAGCTGGTAAGCGATGTTTAAATACGACTATACGGATATGCGCAAAACAGGGCTAAGTGTCACTGACCGCTGCTTAGATCACGGTCAATGATGTACAGAACAGGTGACACCAGCATTAGTCACCCCTGAACAAATAGCACCTGCTCTGAAGGGTAAAACGACCACTGCCAGGAGTGGAACAGGCAGTCATGTACACAATCACCCAACACTATTGCTAGGCAAGATGTACATACAGTAGGGTTGCCACAGTTCAAATGACCAATGTGGGACATACGCCAGATGTCAGCAGGATGACACACACCCAGCCAGGACGAAAACCAGAACAACAGTGTTTTGCATAGATAAAAAGCTTATAGTGTAGTAATGGTCGCAGGTACGTGTTCCGTGTCCTGTAACATGTAGGTGGGTCAGATACAGAATAAGTGTGTCATGCAACAATGACATAAACTATAGGGAATATGTTTGTCCCAAAGTCGCAGGACATTTGCTATGTACACAAATATTTTGCAGGACACAACTGCACAAAGAGGGATTGTCCCTCGCAAAGTGGGATGGGAGGTAATTTTAACCTATGACAGGTGTGTAATGTGACAGGTACAGACACAAACATGCAGAGTCTAGGAAACACAGTATACACGGACAAACACACAATGAAAGGCATAGCGTGCCTGTCACCACCTCTGTCTGAGATAGGTATATATATATATACATATATATATATATATATATATATATATATATATATATATATATATATATACATATATATATATATCTACATATATATATATATATATATATATATATATATATATATATATATATATATATATATATCTACACATATATAATACAGATAGAAAGGGTGATAGTGTGATATATGTCGATATACAAGGGGTCACTGGCATCTGCAAATATATAGATAGGTCAACAACATTCTAAACACCTTTGAGGTACAAATAAACAGGATACCACCAACTATGGAACGTGTCACACACTGACAAGCTAACCAGGAGGATGAAAGACAGAAAGAACACAGTACTGGAACAGTAGAACCGCGAGCAATAGGACGATAGTAAGGACATGTAGTCACCACTGTCGGTGGTGCGGACCACGTAGCTACCGTGTACAACTGTGGTTGTGTGTGATGTAGCCTGTGTATGTGTGTGATGAGGGTGCCATGTGTGTTCCCGTGTGACTAAAGTGTGTTGTATGTGTCCGCATAGTGTGTCTGTAGGTGGCAACTTGGAGGTAGATGACTATGGTAGGTGCAGGTATAGCTATCCGTAGGGATGCGGTAAATACCTGTCCCACATTGGGAGGGACAGCCCCCCCTGGGCAGGTGTGTCCTGACATGAAACATTAGAAAGGGCAACTGTCCGTGAGTGTAGGACATTAGTATGTCCCACATAATATGCAATAGTTGCAGGAAATACTCATGCCTGTATGTAAGAAATGGAAATGTCACATGCAAACCGATAAGTAGTGAAGGACCAAGAACAATAGGTTTGTAATGAGGATAAAAGTATATGCTATCCTGGCCATATATCGACCTGTAAACACCACTGTGTGACCCGCAAGTGTCCAACTATGGCCATATGAAAAGGTGGCAAGCCATGTGACAGAGGGTCTGACACCAACACCACTGCAATGACTGCAAATATCTGGGGCAGACATACACGGGATAGTGTTCATTTACAAATATCTCTGCACATATCGCAGTACATCCGGAGGTATGGAAGTATCAACCGCACCTGCATACCATATTGAAACCAATTAACAACAGCCCACAGTAAATTCCTGTAATAGAAGTCTATTAAGTGATAGCACTGTAATTAGGGAAGGGGCCCATACACATATAGATGGACTACGTAGAAATGCAAGCCCCACAAAACCGTATATGCTACATACACCCTCCTACATCCCCCACACTGTAAACAATAGCAATACAGACCGTAACCACAGCCCAAACATCTAGTTAGTCAATTACATCTACTGAACCGTTGACATACCTTGTGAGAGACATTTAAAGGCACCATGCAAAATTGCATCCGTCGTATAATGGAACAAACGGCGATGTTACAGGTGTTTGCAATAGTCCTTTATCAGACGGGTGGGATGACATTAATATTTTTATTTTTATTAAACATCAATTAATCTATTTAATATTACTAATTATTAATCACTAAATCAGATTATTTTTTCTGTATATTTACATATATATTTGATACATGTCTTGACAGCATAAGTTTGGCATAAGCAATTATATAACATTTTATAAATTATTTAAAACATTTTTAATAATACTTTTTAATAATTTAAAAACATTTTTACACGCTAAGAGTAGAGCGATGGTGTAATACTAAGGTCATTAATCACACAAAGTTTTAAGTCATTTGATGAATTTTTAGTTAAATTAATTGACAGTTGAATCACGTTTTTTTAATTGATGAAATGATTTTATAAATGTGATTTTTCATATTTATGGTGTACGATATTATGTACATTACATTTATTGTATTCCTCTATGTCTATGTTATATGGAAACATTATGTACTTTGCAATCCTTTGCGTGCAATTTAAGTATATCCCTTTAACATTTTATTGAATTTATGATCCAACAATTAATCAATTAACTAATTCATTATTTACACCATGTGACTTTGGCTTAGTATATAATAGTTGAGCATCATGCATTTTATTATACTTGATAAAGCTCAGTATTGAACCGAGCGAAAGCGCTTGTTTTAGTGTGGAGGCTTCCAATAAAGGATTTATCTACAGTTTTGTTTGGCGTTTCATCCTTGGATCGTGAAGTACTGTTTTTGTCTTCTGATTTCACTTGTTTCTTTGGTTTTGATCAACACAACAAAACACAATACAGGCCATCTCCCCGAAGGCAGGGCAAATGGCCAACGCCCAGGTGGAGAATTCAATTATACCCCACTACTGCCGCGTAATTGGCGAATGGAGTAGCTGCACAGCTGAAGTGCATGAAATTAGTCACACCTGACCACCAACTGGCGGTAGTAAACCACATGTTCCAGGTATAGACGTATATAAGGATGACTTGCCAGATATGCAAACTGTATGCTCATACCGTATAACAGTTGAAAGAGTGATACAAAGGAGCGAGATAGAAATGAAACACCAGAATGATATCAAGGTATGTATAACACTAACTGTATGTATAGTATGTTCTGAATTATGTAATGTCAGTGTATGCATAGCCTGGTTTGCAGTAATTAACAGTGTCCGCCATGCATAAAGTGGGGAATGGTATTTATGTAGTGATGTCTCGCTGATCTTACCAATGCTTGTAGAAGATGTGCATCCAGCAGTGGGCCACACGGTAAACAGCACAGACACCAGGCATGTGCCATAGCAGGGGATAGTATATGTAGATATACTGTAACAGTACGCATGTGTATGGGCATATAACGTCAATGACATGTCTAAGGTGGACCCTCTGTGCAAGTAATGGTTGAATTATGGGATACCATGTAAAACATGTGTAATGTATAGTACAGTAGATTGATACGTCAGATATGTTACACAGGAGAACAGGCATATGATGCATAACAAAGGTATCATATAGTGATGTGAGTACTATGTAATTAAGATATGTATAAACAGTTATGATGAAATAACTATGTACTCCACTCTGTGCATTTGCAAAGGATGCAAACATTACTCCCATACTAGAATAGCAGAAGAGATGTGACAGACAAACATGAACATGATTGGCGTGTACAATAACAGTAGACATATAGCCCATAGTCACGGGACATTGTAATAGCGTGACAGCCAATCTAACTGGAAGGGCTATACCAGTAACCATGCACAAAGGACATGTAATAGCTGCACAGGTTCATAGTGGTGTACCATGCAGTCTGGCAAGTCAATGTGTAACAACAACTACAGTGTGCACACCAGTGGCACCTCTCCAGGGTAGTGTCCTGTGAACAGAAGAGCCATGTGTAACCTGCATCACTGCACAGTACAGCCACTGCAGTGATCCCTGGCATTCATGTGTCCACAATCCAGCAAGCGAGGTATCACATGAACACTGCTACTGACTGTCCATGCGTGATGTACATAGGAAACATGTCCCAAAGCATGGTGAGTGTCCGGTCTGGGAATGCAACCCCCAAGCACATGCCACACACAGTTGCATGTGTGCACATATCCATGAGCATCATGGTCATAGTGGCTATTGTGTATGTCGTGTATGCGGAGTATATCCATAAACATATTTGCAGACATGGGCCCTGTCTTTGCAGCAGACATCACCCCTGAGTATGTAGTCTGCAAATGTGTACAGATTGGTGTCTGTACATAAGCCGCATACGTCACCAGGTGTAGCTCAATAAACATCATGGCGTTTTAATGCTGGGGTATGTAAAGCTGTTGTGTAAGGTACACCCTACGCGGGGTGTTGTACCCATGGATGTGTGTATACGTCCGGTGTTCAGAGGTACAATGGGTGTCTATGTACCAGCTACACACCCAGGACAGATGTGTGAACACGTAGAAGGATATCCACGCCACAGTGGCAATGTGGTAATCACAGGAGTGTGTACGACATACGTGTCTTACACACATGTACAATGCAACATGTATGTAGGGGAATAACACCTATGTGATAACCAGTGGGAGGATGGTGTACTGCAAAGGTGATGTTGAAACCAAATGTCATGCAGGTAGGGGCTATGATGTTCATATCGGTATCTGTCACAGTGACACCCGTATGGATAGCGTCTGTATCAGCTGGTGGAGCAACAACGGCACTGGGTATGCAGTGGTCTGTAAAGCTAGGCAGGGAAGTCCCCTCAGTGGTAGCCTGTACCTCAGGGAAGCATATACCGAACATGAGGGCCCCATGACTGAGCACTGTGATAAGCCAAGTGTAACTGGATTGCAGTATGTGATTTGGTATGCCACCCTCAGTGTGTGTGTCCCATCCATTAGCCACATTGCATAACATCCAGAGACATATGTTGTGATGTGCAGGTGGATGTGTATGTAGTCAATACCAGAATGGATAACAGTGCTGAATGGCAGCGAGAGGACAATGCAGGCTGTGTGGACACCCGTGTCATCATCAAAAACTCTGGCGACTGTAGGAAAGGTGTTCAACAGGTGTAGGAGGCATGCTGTGGCCCCAACAAGACCAACCCAGCTGGCATCAAAGGACTGGGGCACAACAGAGACTCGACGAATGATGTCCATGATGATGTGCCCTATAGCCGTGCATAACAGACCATTGAGGTGTGTAGGGCAATAGTCCCAGTCGTGCAGTGTGGCACCACCTGTGAGGAGTGTTACAGTCACTGTGTGCCAGTCAGGGGCCACAATGTCTGGTACAAGGCTATTACTGAATATGGTGTCCCAGTGGGGAGAAATGCTGTTCAGAGTTCTGTGGACATCACAGCCTGGGATATTGCAGGGTGACAAGGGGCCTGTGTCCTAGGACATATAGAGTGCAGGTCAGTACTGTCTAGGTGTGACTGCAAGTACACTGCAATGTACCTGCAAGGAATGTGGCCCTGCAGGGAGTGAGAGGGTGTAATGTTAGCAATGAAGCCATCAGACAGGATGTTGCCAGCATCACCTGTTACTGTCATGTTCCAGAGTGACAGTTGTATGTGTGAGCAGATGTGGGTATTGCATACAACTACTGACATACCACCAAAATGCCCTGTGGTACATCTTGGAATGTGTCGCAGTAATGTGTATGTAGCTAGTTATGGTGTATGTGATATGGGATCCTGTGGCCCTACCGTGGCTGACCAGTGAGTCACCCCACCCATGGGAATGTACACCACTGTGTAACAGCCCCCACCTGTTGTTGTAAAGTATGTCCATGGGACTGCACCCCCAGAGTGTCGCCTGTATTCTGGTGTGTACCTGCATGGTTCTGTGTGGAATAGCATGAACCACATTGTCATGTACATGCTATTGAAGTGCACTGGGGTATGTCTCAGCGTTTGCATGTGCATTGTCCACCTGCACGTGTGTCACGACAACAACTACCACTGTCATACGACATCTGTAGTTGGTGTTGTAGTACTCATCTACTGTGTATGCTGTGAAGTGCGTGGTGCCGGTATGTGGCTAACAAGGATGGGTAGCAGATGTTCGGATTCCACCAATGAGGGGACAACCGCAGGTGTCGAACAGCAATCACATGTTGGTAGTGTCCATGTCAAGGATACTGTTGGTCTTGGAGGTGGTGTATGGGTTGAACCAGCTGAGTGGAGGTTATGACTCACGCAGTGTAAGCCTAATGTGTCAGTACATGTGCGGCTATCACAGTTAGGTGTGGGTTACTGTCAGTCTCACATTAGTAGCAGCAGTAGTTCCGGACACAGTCATATGCAAGTGGAGCATCTGTGATGCATTGTGCGAAGTAACCAGCCGGGATGTGTGTACAACATAGTGGAATATGGGGACACCTCAGCTGTTGGTGTGCCAGTCCAGGTACGTGCCTGAGAGGCATGGTCTGTCTATACCCAATCATTGCAGGTGTGCTCTGCAGAGCCAAGAGGTAGGTCCCAGTCACTGCAGAGATATTGCAGTGGTGCAGTATCAGGTGTGTCTTGCCTGTGTGCGTCACAGAGGATGATTGTGTGACATGACCACATGCTTCGCTAGCCTGTTCCCACTCTGGTGGTGACTGTTACTGGGCACTGTGCAAGACAGGCAGTATAAAAGCAGCAAGAGACCAACATGTGATCTGTGCTCCCAGGGCTGACAGGTGCAGGTCAACTGTGCCACAGCATCATGTTGTTTAGCCGGGTCTGTCAAAGTGGACGTATACTCGATGCCTGTGGAATGACAGCAGAAGCAGGGACAACTGTTGGGAGTGACACAGTCGTACATAGTACAGTGGTAACAGGTCCGGATGAATGCAAAATGCTTCCCAGGTCATGGACCACTCCAGCAGGGCAACAACACTGGTGGGCTATTGCATGTCCCTGCACACATAGTCTGTGCCCTGAGTGACAACGTCTGCCACACAAACATGGAAGGGGAGTCACACCGTACCTGCTGACTTGTGGCATGTGTGCATAGGTTATGTTGCAGAACCAGTTAAGTGACTATCGCCTTGTGTAGCCTGCTGAGTGGAACAGCAGTGTGACTGCCGACAGTCACCTAAGACAGGTGTGTTGAGTATATTCTGATACCCTATTGGCTGTATGTGATGGGCACATGTGTCTGTAGGCTATAGGTTGGTGTGGTTGTGTTTGACGATGTGGGCTGTTGTCGGTGCCCACACAGAGTATGGAGGGGTACTGTACAAGGTGTCTCCGTATGTGTGGCCTGTGGTGGGGATCATGTGGGACCATGTGATGTGTGGGGTGTGTTGCCAATGTTACACAACCCCACATGACTGTCAGGTGCAGTCAGGGTTGGTAACAGTATAACCCCCAGCAGGGCTGCATATGTGCATCCCCCACAGGCTGTACTGTTGTATGTTGGGAGGTGTGCATTGACTGTGGACATGAGAATAGCTCTATTGCCACATGTACAACATAGTCATCATAGTGACAGGCAATTGCACTGGTATGTTCCAGTTGGACATGCCTGTATATAAGTGGTACGTGGCAGGTGGACAGGCCATAGAAACCACCATGTCTCATGAGGCATGTGAGTGATGTGTGTACGACAGCTGTTGTACAGTTATCAAGCTGGAAATGTATGGACAGACAGTGTACCTGTGAGTACTGGTGTGAAATGGGTGCTAAACTAAGCAGTAGCTCATAACGTGCCAAGAAGCTCTGAACAAGTGCTGAGCATGCCCACACATTACAGATAGAGTGTTGTATACTATCAACCCACATGTGTTGACAACAGTCATGATTGGTGGCACCGCATCAGAACACTGCCGGGTATGGTCTGCAGGTTCATGAACCATTATCAATGTAGATGTTAGCAGTACAGATGTACAAGACAGTACAGATGTTCAGCTACAGTTGCCTGTGTATGTCACAGGAGTGTTCTACTAGTGGCCTGTTGACAGACTCACAACTACCAAAGGTGCTACAGTGACATGTGCATATCACACAGTGTCAGCTACAGTAAACCAGGGTTAATGTGTTGTACCCCACCCGCATTGTAGCCCATACCACACAGACAAATGTCAGCCATCTGTGTATGTGATGATGTGAATGGCCATGACCTATGGGCAATTGTTGTCACAGTGTTGTGAACAACATACCGAATGGGCTGTGTGTGTGATGCATGTGACATATGTGCACATTCTGGTGGATGATATCAGCAATGACACCAGTAGGGGAATACCCCCGTACCCATTAGGAAACACCTAGGCTGTGGTCAACAGTATGGACACTGTGTTAGGGATGGTGTAGTGTAGTACACCTCCCTGAGCTGGAGACATCTCCCTGGCCCTTTAGGTAGTCATCCGAGGTACCCATGACATGACAGGGTGGTATCCATGTGCACCGAGATCATTGGACAGGCATACACAGCACCCGTGTGACCAATATTGGAATACACATCACCCTCCAGGGGTAGGGCCCATGCGTGGATGGCCGATACCAGCCTCCACAATACTCACCTCCAGTATGCAGCATGCTATCCACCTTGTATACAGACATATGCGACACTATGCTGTTAGACATGCTACATGTCCATAGCCTGAGCTGAAAGACATACGTCATGGACAACCACCGTCCTACGACTAGGATGGCCACATGCTGGACAGATCCCTGTACCATACCTGTGACATACTCCTGCCATACCATGCAGCCCTGTCCACATAGCCGCACATATCACCCCTGCCATACATGGTGTGATGGCCGTATGGTAGATGTATTATCATCTATCTGGATCAGTAATGTGTCACTGATGCTCCTCGTGGTGGCGTAATGGGTGTCGGATACAGCTAGGAAACCCAGCCCGTACATGCTATAGCCGATAACCTTACCTGCGAATGACGTCCGACTAGCCATTGTCCCATGTCTATCACATGTGCAACACAGGTGATCCGTGGCAGGATGTTGAACAGCTGTGCATTGTAGATGTCAATGGAAAAACAGGTGCATGTACAGGTTTCCATGCGTACTTGGTGCATTGTCACTGCCCAAGTCCAGTAAGGCTGTGTCTGTGTTGATATGTGACATATCCACAGCATCTAGGTCAACAGCATTACCATGGATACACCAGGCATGGGTAGATAGGTAAGAACACCAGTGCATGCAAACAGACATGTCCACATGGAGACTGACGTCACATGCAGTAGGAACACTAATGAGGTGACACACATATATGGGGATGATATCTAATGCATACCGAGTGTTACATGTGTGGGACACATACATGCCAGTCGTGTTAGTGTCATGTTGATTTGCAAAGATAACTGTGTGAATGTACTAGAATGTATGTGCAGCAGTATCACTGTACATGTCTGTAAATGTGACCTGTCACCTTCATCATGTCTTACAGATAATGCTGCGTACACACCTACCAGCATATAGCCGACAGGGGGATGATGTCGTAATACCATACCTCCATGAGAACTATGAGGCATTATTTAGCCATGTGCCACAGCATGCACAGCAGCGGGATGACCTGTGGCAGGATCTTCGCAGGAGGGTCAACAAAGTGGGCGGCCACAACCGCACCTACCAGCAGGTGCGCAGACACTGCACGGACCTCATACGTCATGCAAAACAGCGTGCCACTGCAATCGCCAGAGAACAAGGTGGTACGGGTGGTGGGCCACCAACCGAGCCTCCACTCACACACATGGAGGAGCTACTGGCCAGTCTGGGAACACCCTCGGAACAGCCCCCACAAACAGTAGCTGCCATCGTGGAGGTGGGTGTCTCCCAACCAATGAGCCTGGAGTTGTCTGGTAAGTCAGTACTGAATATATGGCCAGTATATCCCACGTATGTGCATGTGTCAGTGTACATCATGTAATGTAACAACATATGCAAGGTATGTGGACACACATGCTTTATGCTACCCTGTGTATGTACCATACCTCCAAACTGTACAGGTAATTGCAGGATATCCGATGTCTGCCTTATATTGTTGGTGTGTTCCCCTTAATATCTGTCCCTTTCTGGCAAATAGCTGAGGAATGCAGTCATTAAATGATGACATACAGTTGTGTTTACGACTGCACATTCCATTGCAAGCCCATGTGCATGCAAACCTATTGGTCTATCAAATATCCAAGTTAGTAAGAGCAATATGTCACAGTTGTCCCTATATGTCCCCCATCATAGTAGGCTTTGTCCACATTTATTGTTCTAAGAGGTTGAGAGGTATGGTATGCACACATGTGCTGACTATATGCTATTGTACAGGTGAATGTGTTAACCTGCACTGTGCACCCTGTGGCTGTCATACAGTCATGGATGATGTTCATACTGCTGTGTCACCCTATACAGGTACCTTTGGCATGCCGCACAGACAAGAGTCCGTTGCAGGTGAGTCTATCATCAGTATTAGGCATGTCAAAGCATAGATCTATTTGCCATGTGGCCAGTTAATACATGGATATACAGGTTGCATCATCCATTATCCACACAGGCAACCCATGTGCAATATATACAACTGAAATGATACACAGACATGAAACTACAGTATTTGTCATTGCTACATGTGTGTCCAGCTGTGCATAGAACGGTGGAGGTGTTCTACAATGGAGGCATATGTACTATACAGTGGAACCGAATGTGTGGTACACAAACCAGTACAGTGTAGTGAGCTGTGATATGGGCAGACCACAGGCGTCACTATTGTGTTATATGCCCCTGAAAAGGTTTCACACATTGTGACGTTCCATCCGACATGTCCGAGACACGTAGCGTTTTGGTTGCAATATTGTCACAATTCCCCATAACCCATACCCCACATACCACACATACACCTGTTGTCTGCATAGCCCTGTGGATGGTGACATAACCAACATTTATGGGTGTATGTCATATTGGACAACACAGACGTGTGATAGACGGCCATCACATACATGACCAACATATGTGCACACATGGCCATGGGGGATGGCCAGAGACACGTAGCCTCACAGAAGACAGGATGTGGATACACCCTGTCCCACTTTGTCCACACATGGTACAAGTACAGCTGTACTAGACCGATTGTACAGGTGATGTGGTACGCTGCACATCATAACTGCTTGTGCACAGCTAGTGGAGGTGTCAGTGACATGTACCTCATAAGATGTGTTGAACATGATGTCTGTGTCATAGCATGATGGTAGTCACCTTCACAGATTCCACTGACAGTGACAGCAGGCCACAGAAACAGTACTTTTCCCCCCTGCCATAGGACATCACTGTTAGCTGTGCACCATGTGTGCATGGTACATCAATGTCATGTGTGAAATGGTGACATGACAGGTCCGCTATGTGTGGACATGGTTGTCAGGCAACTAACACTCTGTAGTCATCATGCAGGGGTGTCATCTGTATGTCCTCCAGTGACCTGACACATGACACAGCATGGTTAGGTGTGTATACACGTCAGCATCATAGGTCACAATCCACAGGTATGTCATGGGTATGCATGCAGTTCTGGATATGCAATGTGTACATAACATGCACTGTTTAGCAATATAGACGCCTCATGATGCCATGCAATGGCACCGTGTCTGTACATCACACTGTACAGCAATGTAGATGGCCCAGTCCCCTACCATGCCCATGCACATTTGCTCAACATTTATTCTATCTGTAGGGCATATGGACAACACCACAATTTGATTCCCAGTACGATGCTGTACATGTGTCACAACACCATTGTGTCAGGCATGCATGCATGTTAATGAACATGTCAGCAGATTACATGTCAAGGTCACGTCAGCCATGTGTACTGTTATCCTGTTCTGGTCTACATGGTGTATCACGGGGACACATGCATACTACCATGATCGTGTGAATTGCATGGATAATGATATGACACCTGCCTGCTGTAGTGTGCATTCCAGGGGGTATGCTTACAAACACTATTGATGTCTGAGCTGCATGCTGTCAGCTGTATCACAAGCATGCTGCATGCCATCTGTCATCTCACATGCATGGTGTGTCAGTGTGTGTGTCGGTGTGTCAGTGTGTGTGTGTGTGTGTGTGTGTGTGTGTGTGTGTGTGTGTGTGTGTGTGTGTGTGTGTGTGTGTGTGTGTGTGTGTGTGTGTGTGTGTGTGTGTGTGTGTGTGTGTGTGTGTCGGTGTGTCTATTGTAATGTAGAGTATTTCTTTGCATTCACTGGTGATGTAGGTGCGTTACCCTCCTGTGGTCCATCTGATAGTGTCCCCACAGATGCTAGCAGTGATGAACATATGGACGATGTACAGGCAGGGATGTCAGGGGCAGAATCTGTGCCAACGGTTGACATCCCAGCTATGTCCCCCTTTTCCCCGCACACAGTTCAGCTGCCAACACATACCGCTTCTACAGTGGCCATAGAGGAAGGTCAATCATCATTCGTTAGCATTGAACAGGAATGTGTGGTGGCTACAGAAGGTGTGTCTCCACACCATGGTGGCAGTATATTGACTGCAGATGTGCCACACAGGTATGTGGTGGGTGCTGCTCATAGGAGGACCTCTGGCAGACATGCACCTGCAGGACATAGTGCAGCAGCTGGGATCACCAGACGCATGTTCCAGACTGTAATGGCGGCACAGGCACATGCCAAATGGCAGGACAGAGAAGGGCAGAGGCTGCAGAGGGCTGCTATCAGTACTCTAAACAACAACATCCAGGCATTGGCAGGTGCTCAACAGCAGCTTGCTGATGTTCTGGACAGGCGATTGAGTGACATGTTCAGAATCCTTGACCATGGCATGGCAATCCATGAGCGTGAGCTGTCTGTGCTGGAACATCTGGTAGGGGTAAGGCATAGGACATATGGACGTAGGCCAGCTACACCCCCTAGTGCAGGTCAACGCGAGTGTGCCATCTTACATGGCCGCTCCCATAGTGCCGGTAGCAGTAGCAGTGCAGCTGGTGCTGCGATGTCCACACCAGGTCACAGCAGGCCACGTGGACGTGGCCCTGGACATTCCCAGCGGGGACATGGTTCCAGTGGCCATGTGTCGTTGGGCAGTAGCCATTTTGTACCTCTGCCTGGTAGTGTCCGTGCAACCCCTGGCAGGCACAGGACACGTGGCCGTGTCCGATCACAGTGAGCTGTACAACCTGGTCTGTACATTCTGGAGCTGTCTATAATACCCTTGTGCAGCCCTCACAAATGACAGAACTGTGTGCATACATACACGCACACAGCGAACACAACTGTAGGGCTCCACAACACCCACATACATATGGAACAGACATGTCCATTCAAATCACTGGCCCTTACCTGCACACATGATGTCATCCATTGGTGCAGCCTATGCCCCTGGCAAACAATATCACCCTGTGCATATGCTGAAGCCTGTGCCACATCCCTGTCATCCACACCATCGGTGCAGGGATATGCTCATATGGTCTGATGCACAGGGTGAACAGAATAGTGAGAGGTGTATCTAACATTATTTGTGTATGCATATTGCGGGATGTGTATGTTGTATTGGTCGTGTGTGAATACTGAGATGTGAGAGATGTATCTCACATTACTTGTGTATGCATATTGAGGGATGTGTATGTTGCATTGGACGTGTGTGAATACTGAGAGATGTGTATGTGACATCAGTGGTGTACTGTCAACATGCACCAGTCATACCATGTAGTCCAGGTGCAGCATGCATTGTGATATGTTCACAGTATGTGTCTCAGTTACAACAGTAACAGCATGTTGGTAATGCCCTGGTTCCCTCCTATGGTGTACTGGCATGTGCCTACAGGTAGCAGTGTTTGCAGTCCCCCATGTGTAACTGTAGAGTACTCACAGGCATGTATGGCAATATCAGCATGCTAAACACACCCTCAACCTGACTGTTGGACAGTCGAACATGACACAGATGTCCACACATATACTGCACCTGAAGCACGTGGTCAGTTGAACAGGCTACAGCAAACAAAGATGTGACATACATACCGGGAAACATTACAGGTATGTTGACATGGTGCAGGGGTTGTACACAGCAGTCAGGCCAATGATGACGTTAGAGGCCACCTGATAGCATGAGGCCACTCTGTGTAGCAGTAATATCCTGTCACAGTACAGGTACATGGCCACATTCACTGGGTCTACAGCACTATAACACACCCCATAGTGTTCATGTGTGGAGCCATGCCTATGTGGCCATCACCCTCACAGTTCTTTGCACCCACACAATGTGGCACAGAGATGGGACATGCACGTGTAGCCAGTATGGCTGGGACCGATGGCATCAACAGAGTAGTAGACTGCATCACCATGAGGGGTTAGTGATCCTGTTTCCACAGTATGGTAGCATACACCCTCACACCAAGCACCAGACAGCCATACATACATAGATACACAGACACACTGTGGTGACCAGATATGTGTGTACGGATAGCCGATGTGTGTGATGCACCACACCTGCCGACCTCATGCTTTCCACACTGCAGTATGTACAGATCTGTATAACGGTGCACAGGGATGTGTTACATCTGGGACGTAGTCCCCACCATATGTGGCATGTGTGGTCACACAAGCGGACACACATGACAGTGCTGGGAATGATACACCTGCCATATGATGAT
Organism: Protopterus annectens; assembly: GCF_019279795.1. Classification (NCBI taxonomy): domain Eukaryota; kingdom Metazoa; phylum Chordata; order Ceratodontiformes; family Protopteridae; genus Protopterus; species Protopterus annectens. The sequence goes on from NC_056736.1 coordinate 164,356,528, forward strand.
CTGTTTGATAGACATGCAGCGGTATTGTCCGCAGTATGTGTACCAATGCTATGTCTGGCAATTGTGTGGCTATGTGCACACGGGTGGATGTCAGTGATACTGGTGTCACGTGACATGCAGTTGGCTACACCTGACCACTGTGTATGCGTTAAGTCATCACCATCAAGCAACAGTGACATAGCGTACTGTTTGCACATGGCATGGTAGGGTGGCATGTGACACACCTGTGAGCCATCCCTGGCACACATACATCTACACAGGTGGATCACCACTTTATGTACAAAGATCCCTCCATACTGGATGTACAACCAACTGTACTGTCTGTATGTCACCATATACAGGTGTCAATGATGGGGCTGCATTGTGACTGCATGTTGTAGTTGGGCACAGCTGTGGTATGGACATCGACCACTGCACATGCATGGTTGCTGCATGCACAGTACAGATTGTACATGTTTGTTGGTCCTACATGTGTCTCCTGTAGCCTTGTTTGTATGCATTGCTATTGGTGGACATGTGTGCTGACATACATGACACATGGACTGTGGTATGATATCACGGGTGTCATGGGCAACTATTAAAGGGGAATGTGTCCTCTGACATTGCTACCTCCTGTACTGTGAGCATTCAACAGAAATGGACCCACCTTCCATTTGTGTGCGTATGATTGCTTAGGCCACTGTTCTGGATGGGGGACAGCAAAGGCTTAGATATGTACATATGTGTTGTGTGTGGTCCATGCACACATCCACTAGAATCACATGTTTGACATATCCAAACATGTGTGTTTGTTGGTGTACAACAACACTCATGTGTCACAGCTGTGTACCACCCGGGGCCCCTGGTATGTCTTGAGCTGACCTGGTCATGTATAGTGGTATACTTGCAATGCATAACACCTGTTGGAACCCTGTCAGTACATGTGTACCCTGTACAGTTGCTGTAGACCTCTGTACAGTCCACTGGTCATGTGTCACACGGTGTTGTGGTAATGTATGGCTGTGTACTGCTGCAGCAACTACATGGTGATGTCTCGGGGCTACAGTGTAGACTGCGGTGCGTACATCTGGGATCTGCACCTGTGAATGCTGTGATGGCAGCTGAGCGTGTGCTGGTCACTGCATGTGTGTGACCGCTCTGTGCGTGGGGACAGTTATGCCTTACTGTGCCCTTCCATGTCTAGACTCCATCTGCATGCAAGACAGCCCTTTGCAACTGCTAAGTGCGTGAGTATGCCCAGTACGCTGTTGTGTAGATGGACACACATGACAGTCCCAACTGAGCTCTTGCGAGTTGAGACTCTGTGCGCATGCAAGACGGCCCTTTGCAAATGCTAAGTGTGTGAGCATGCCCTTTACACTGTTGTGTAGATGGACACACATGACAGTCCCAACTGAACCCTTGCGAGTTGAGACTCCGTCCGCATGGAAGACGGCCCTTTGCAACTGCTAAGTGTGTGAGCATGCCCAGTACGCCGTTGTGTAGATCGACACACAGTACAGTCTGAATGGACGTGTATTACTAAGCAGGTGGCCATGCCCAGTGACACCTTGTGTCGGTGATGTCCTTCTGTGCATGGCCGTTGACATCCTGTATAGCCATGGTGGTCATCCAGCCAACAGATGTCCATTTTCAACGTCACGATGGATGCCTATGGAGTACACACTGGTTGACTATCTTGAAGGGTGTACTGTCTGTGGGGCATCCTGTGACTATGTCATGTTGTCGTGGTGCACCGTACATCTTACGTTGCCACGATCACACCACTGCCGTGTGTTTGTCTACGTGTACCGTGGGACAGTAATATGTCTGTATGCTTTCAGACTGATCACTCTCTATACAATCCCTGTCGGCGTCCTTGTCAGTGCGGATGATGACACACGCCTAGATGTCTGCCTCTGGGATTGCTGTGCTTAGTAATCTCGGTAGTGCATTCTGTAAATGCATCATGCTGTAGTGTGTTATGGTAGTTGTGTGTGTGTGTGTGTGTGTGTGTGTGTGTGTGTGTGTGTGTGTGTGTATGCGCGCATGCTCCCATCCGCCTGGGGACTCAGTCTTGCTTTTAGACACCGCACACCACAGCAGTTTCCTACCGATGTCTTTGCCTTTGCGGATGATGACACGCACCTAGATGTCTGCCTCTGGGACTGCTGTGCTTAGTAATCTCAGTAGTGGGTTCTGTAAATGCGTCATGCTGTAGTGTCTTAGGGTAGTTAGGTGTATGTTCAACTCCCAGCCCTGCCAAGTGTGTGTGTGTGTGTGTGTGTGTGTGTGTGTTTGCGCACATGCTCCCGTCCACCTGGGGACTCAGTTTTGCTTTTAGACACCGCACACCACAGCAATTTCCTACTGACGTCTTTGCCTTTGCGGGTGATGACACGCACCTAGATGTCTGCCTCTGGGACTGCTGTGCTTAGTAATCTCGGTAGCGCGTTCTGTAAATGCGTCATGCTGTAGTGTGTTAGGGTAGTTAGGTGTATGTTTGACTCCCAGCCCTGCCAAGTGTGTGTGTGTGTGTGTGTGTGTGTGTGTGTGTGTGTGTGTGTGTGTGTGTGTGTGTGTGTGTGTGTGTGTGTGTGTGTGTTTGCGCGCATGCTCCCGTCTGCCTGGGGACTCAGTCTTGCTTTTAGATGCCGCACACCACAGCAGTTTTCTACCGATGTCTTTGCCTTTGCAAATGATGACACGCACCTAGATGTCTGCCTCTGGGACTGCTGTGCTTAGTAATCTCGGTAGCGAGTTCTGTAAATGCGTCATGCTGTAGTGTGTTAGGGTAGTTAGGTGTATGTTCGATGCCCTGCCAAGTGTGTGTGTGTGTGTGTGTGTGTGTGTGTGTGTGTGTGTGTGTGTGTGTGTGTGTTTGTAATCTCGGTAGCGCGTTCTGTAAATGCATCATGCTGTAGTGTATTAGGGTAGTTAGGTGTATGTTTGACTCTCAGCCCTGCCAAGTGTGTGTGTGTGTGTTTGCGCGCATGCTCCCATCCGCCTGGGGACTCAGTCTTGCTTTTAGATGCCGCACACCACAGCAGTTTCCTACCGACGTCTTTGCCTTTGCGGATGATGACATGCACCTAGATGTCTGCCTCTGGGACTGCTGTGCTTAGTAATCTCGGTAGCGCGTTCTGTAAATGCGTCATGCTGTAGTGTGTTAGGGTAGTTAGGTGTATGTTCGACTCCCAGCCCTGCCAAGTGTGTGTGTGTGTGTGTGTGTGTGTGTGTGTGTGTGTGTGTGTGTGTGTGTGTGTGTGTGTGTGTTTGCGCGCATGCTCCATCCGCCTGGGGACTCAGTCTTGCTTTTAGACGCCGCACACCACAGCAGTTTCCTACCAACGTCTTTGCCTTTGCGGATGATGACACGCACATAGATGTCTGCCTCTGGGACTGCTGTGCTTAGTAATCTCGGTAGCACATTCTGTAAATGCGTCATGCTGTAGTGGGTTAGGGTAGTTAGGTGTATGTTCGACTCCCAGCCCTGCCAAGTGTGTGTGTGTGTGTGTGTGTGTGTGTGTGTGTGTGTGTGTGTGTTTCCAGCTTCATGACAACAGTACATTGCTATTACAGTATTCACTCTCCATAACATCCGTGCAGCGTCTTTGCCTTTGATGCTGCTGTCTGCAGGCTAGACATGTGCCTGTGTGAATCATGTGATCCACTGATCACGGTAGCGCGTTTTGCTTACGTTTATGTTCTGCTCCCAACCCTGCCATGTGTGTGTGTGTGTGTGTGTGTGTGTGTGTGTGTGTGTGTGTGTGTGTGTGTGTGTGTGTGTGTGTGTATACGTATCTATCTACATATATATATATATATATATATATAATGTATATTGTATATAGATATCTATGTTGGGATTATCACTCTTGACTGTGCTGCATTGTCTGTACGTGAGCACCTTGGATGTATGTACATCTGCTATGGCTCTGTGATAGTGCACATACTGTGTGCTGTAGTGATCGTGGGTTATACATGTGTAGTGACCGGTTATTGTGTTGCTGGGTATTACACGGGCATTGGAAACAATGTTAGTGCAGTACCTTTGACTGGTCGTATGCAGATCTCGGCAACAGTCAGCAGTGGTTATTACATTGGAGTGTGAATATGGCTCATATCCGTCTGTAGTAACTGGCAATTCTATGCACCTCAGATTAACATTACAGACGCACGTTTATCCACAGGTTGTGGTACAGATCCCAGGACTGTATGTGTAGACATTGACAGGTGCAGGACTGGGTTGTGTTGGATGCATGGAGGGGTGTCCATGGCCAGTAATAGGGATCTCTACAGCCTGGCAGGTACGGTCTGTGACTGTCCCACAACCTCCTGTATATGGCTGACACATGCTGTACCTGTATATATGCAGACACACACACTTACCACAAACAGCTACGGCTATCACATGCACACACCCATTGCACCACCATTGGGCCATGCAATAACCATTGTCCCTCACAAACACACACCTACGTGTACATTGGATGGCTCTATGACAGCTCTGGACATGTTAACACCACACCCTGTACATATGATGTCACCTGTGCCACCACCTGTGATGTGTAACATTGATGCAGGATCTAACTAACCTGGTGCTGCTGCACACGGTGGCTTTATTCCACTGTATTGATGTTAGCATGCTGTTAACACACAGTGTGTTATTTCCAGGTGTACTTCAGCAGGCATGATGCATTGAAGCTATGACCATCACTGTAGCATAGTTTACAGCACTGTTACTTCTGATTATGTATTCTCCATCCATGTGCCATTTCACTGATGTGTTTAGTATTGGCAGCATGTGTGTCTGTGTGTGCAGTAAGTGTGTGATGTGTGTAGTACACATGTATACATGCCTACAAACGCATACACGACATTACACGGGCTTCACCATTCGTACACTAGCTTACTCGTTCTTCCACACTCCACACGCGCACACGGGCTAACACGCTCGCACACATGCTTACTCAGGCTTACTGGCACGCACGGGCGCAGACACACTGTGGGCAGGTTTGCAGATCACATCGGTGGTATCCATGGCATACGCCGTCAGTCTCCTGACGTTCCCTAGGATAGCTCATGACACGCCTCTTCCACTGAGTACTGACAGCACACATGTGACACTGCTCCTGTGAGGTTACAGTGTTTTCTACATACACTCTCATGTTGTCACCTATCTTCTACTCTAATAGTCCCCTTAACCTACACTACACTGTAGAGGCTTGGCCCATATGGCATGATATGTTGTGATTCACTATCCTCAGCCTCACTTGCCTCACATTGCATACAAATGCTTCGTTACATCTCTGACAGAGCGCATCCACACATAAGTACCAGTACGCAGTAGCCATGTTGTCTCCAGCTTGCCATTCATCTGGATGGCGTACTAACATCTAACTAAACCTACATTTTGTATGTATATTATCCATATGACTTGTTTTGAAGCACAGCGCGTTCTCATGGCACTGCGCTACATTTCCACACCAGGGATTGGGGGAGGACAACTGCTGGTTCATTGATATCCAATGGACAAAGCCGCCACTGGCCTTGGACTTGGACATTGGCATGCTTCTTCGACTGTATTCATAATGTATTTGCAGCTGTCATTGCTCCATTTAGTAATGTGCAAAACGTTAGTCGCATAACATCCAGGTACATTTCTGCACATAACTCTGCTCTTGCACAGACAGCTTACTGTTTCATGTATCGCATAATTACATCATTTGCATAGCTTACACATACAAATGGGGTATGTTGTAAATCCCAACATTGTCCATGCAATGTTCGTGTTACGGGCGGTCTTGCACGCCCCTACGGGTGTTTGCTGAATAGCCTGGCAGTCATCTTTCCGTGCTGTACTCTCACTCAATCCATATACGCCGGAGGCTTCGTGTATCATGGCTTAGGCTTTGCTGTGTGCTATGTCTATTTGTGGTGCATGCATGGCTGTGGGTATGTCCCACTGTCATCATTGGTAAAGGTGACACCCTATAGGTACTTCCAGTAGACTGCTGTGTCATTTGACATGTCAGCACATACCTGCGGATGAACTTCCTACTGCAGCGCTTTTCATACCTTCTGAGTTATCTTGCAGTAGATAATGTTGTTTCCTCAGACATGTATCTGTTCCTGATCATACCTATCAACCTCCTAGTGCAAAACATCTGTACAAAGCCTAACATGATGGGGGGACAGATAGGGGAAGATTCTACATATTGCTCTTACAAACGTAGATAGTTGACAGTATTATAGGTTTTGCATTAGTATGACCTTTCTGAGGGATTTGGGGTCTTAAACACATATGTTTATCATTATTTAATGACTTCAGTTCTCAGGTATTTGGCAGACAGGTACAGATTGTGAGAGGAACACACCACACGTATGAGGCATACATCTGCACATTCGTACAGTTGTGGGGTATGTTTCTGATACTGGACATCAATTTTCTTACGCCAATACACACAATACATGGCGCCATCACAGGCCAGTTACCATTACATTCCTATTGCAGGACACACCCACCCACAGGGTTATATTCCTCACACAGGCCAACAGGTGCTTATCCACACTAATTATTCCATCATGTACCTTATGTGTATGCCGGTATTTGCGCTTTCCGTCAGTGGCAGAGCTCATGTACGAGTATGGGGGACTGGACACTGTATCGGTGACACTGCATGACACCCTGAGGGACACATGTCTTTTGAGTCTATTAACCTTCCACATTGACTTTCACAGGCCATACGTTGTAATTCACATTTGTGGACAAACATGCTTATGACTTGTACATGTTTTGTCATTTGTCCTGATGTCTTTCTTCTCACCTGTCCACCTAGTATCACTAGTTCTGTACATTTCATTAGGACGGGTTACCTTCATACCTCTCACCTGTACACATTATGGGTATACGTCCTGGGGTTTGACCTATGATTCTGTTACATTTGTCATGATAATGTGCCTTTCTGGTAGATTGCTGGCAAGCCATGACGGACTGTGCGGTTAGGTAATCATGACTGACATTTCTATTTTATGATTACTAACTCTCATAACATTCATATTCCTGACTATGCAATTATTCTATCAACGTTCTGACTTTGAGGTGTATTTAATATAGTCCCTATTTGTCAGTCGTGTACTATGCTTTAGTCCAGCTGTCTTATTCTGACATTCTGGCAGGTATGGTTACCATCTTGGTCGTACGCATGTCCATCCATGATAATCGCCTACATGACACTGATATAGGTCCCTACGTCTTCCCCCAATGATTTACACAATATCCAGTAGAAGGGTTGCACCTTTTTGGAGAATATAGGCGTGTGCTACACCCACATAGGTATATTGATCACTCCCATGGGGCGTACCTAATAGATCTGTGCCAACCAACACCTTGGCCCAATTCTGCATACCCATAATTCCCATACCTGACACACCTCCACAGTACCCATTAGACATGTTTAATGTGAGCGATAATAAAGTGTGAGGACACTTCCGAGCACTCCCCACTCTGCGGATATCAGCTCGTACGTCATACATTCAATCGACCCATGTGTTATTACCCTCACACCTGCTACTGTTGCATGTACACCTATATCGTAGTTGCAGGTGTGAATTCTTTTGCATCAATGACGGTTCGCACTTCGTACAGGATCAATTTTTGGGGTCCTGCAAAGGACACCTATATTCATGTTTAACGTGTAGAACTTGCAGGCCCTGTCACACTGGTACTTTCTGGGCAATGGTTTGGAAACCATCGGTGTATTCTCCTTTCATGCATGTCTGTCTGTCTATCCATATTAGCTATACCATGACCTATTTATGTACATGTGTTATATGTACAAGGACATATGTTTGTTGTGTATATATCTATTCATGTATCATGTGTGTATATATATATACATATATATATATATATATATATATATATATATATATATATATATATGTACATATATACATATGTCTGTACATTCCTCATCTCATAATTTGCTTTGGATTATGTCTGTGGATATATGTGTATATATATCTCCATATCATACCTTTCAACTGTACAGATTTCTGCTGCATGTACAGCTGTTTGCCTCTTATCTTTGGTCTGTTTTTCATAACCTTGTGTCTATCTGGCAAGTTAGTGGCATTTCATTAAAGACTGACGTTGGTAAATAATGACAAACATTTCAGGTTACGACTTCATACCCTTCAGAGAATCCATGCTAGTGACACACCTGTTATTCTATCCACTTTCTATGTTTGTTAGGGCAATATCTGGGGATTGTCCCTATTTGTGCCAGTTGTTGTCATGGCTTTGTCCGGTTTCGTACTTTACGGGGTTAACAGGTATGAGCCATGTACATAGAACATGGGGAAAACACCATTCATTTTCTATTCTGTGAGCGGATTACACACATGCAGGCACACTTGCATATCCTTATTGTGGGTTACATATGTTTCATAGATAATTGTGCTTACATGAACTTTCATAATTCTGACCGTAACAGTTACATATCTGTATTCCAGTTTACGGACTACTGCGAAACACACGTTCACCTTTACATATTTAAATGTGTGTACAGCATGAATGCTTTCATTACACTTTCAAGTTATATGTGCAGTCGTAGGTCAACCGGGACTGCATTCACATTGGCCGGATACCGTAACCACTATTCTATTGGTGTTCTCCCTCATTGATATGCATACCCATAGTACTTAGCTACATCAACATACGCCTCACTGCTTCACTTACAACACAGGCATACATTCTCCTGCTGGGAAAAAGGTGGTACTACATATTACACATTCCCTATTGCCTACTGCTGTGGACGCCGGCTGCATTGTTAATCACTCCGAGGATATGCAGAACACCAAGGCATATAGTCCAGCCACATACAGGTCTTTGATTGTCAGGGTGTTCATGTAGTGATCTGGGTTTAGGCTTAGGACAAACCTTTTTCTTATATTTTATGTGATAGTTGCATTAAACAGTTATTCTGTATCTGAAATACCTGACTGTTATGAGAAACAGAATAAGCAACTAAAATGCTACAAGAATATGCTTTTCTGTAGGCAAAACAGTACGTTATGTCCTTTGTACTGGCCATGGGTATGTGTCAGCCTGTAAAATCTGATGTCTGTACCAAACATGTCCCACTTTGGCTATTTGTAAAGGTGGCAACCCTACTGTGACAGTTGCGGTGAACACAGCATATTTTACAGGCCGACACATACCCACGGTCAGTTCGGCAGATAGAAATTACAATTCTTGCCTATATCTAAGCTTATTCTTGTAGCATTTTGGTATCTTATTCTGTTTGTTATGACATTTATGTAATATACATCCAGTGAAATATGTTTAATGCAACTATTGCATGACGTCTACGGACGAATTATGTCCTATATTCTCTGGACATTTGCCAGTTTTCCATGTTTGTGTCAGGACACATCTGCCCACAAAGGAACTGTCGCTCACAAAGTGGGACAGGTGGTAATCTTTGTCGACGGTACGGATCATACTGTTCCTTTCGGCCTACATGTGTCCGTATTGTTATGGCTGTTTATATGCTCCTTCTGTTTTGTTTACATGCGTATGCTATTTCCTATCACATTTGGTATGTGAAATACAGACATACCTTTTGTATATGACTATTACATGGCTTGTGGGATATGATTCAGACATACGGTCACTACATATATCTACATTTCTCCTTGTGTATTTTGTTATGGACACATCTGCACAGCTATGTTCCCTCCCTCAAATTATGGGTCAGCTGGTGACCCTCTCCGTTGGACTGGACGTACCTACTGGCAGCGTGCTAACATATGATACGTTTCACTTCCACATGGTATAGCTATGAACACTACGTTGGACTACAGGCACATAGTTTTCATGTCATTTGTTCATGGGTAGGGACCCGTTTTTCCCTACCGTGCATTTGTGTTTGATTCTTCATTTTCTGTTCGCAGGGACTCTGCTTTGCATACGTTTCAGTCTCCACGGACACTGATAGGTACGATTACTATTGCTGGCAGAATATAATATTCAGCAGTTTAGGTTGCTCCTCGACAGCCGACATTGACACGCCTCCCTGTGCAACTTCGATACGCCCCTTGCACTTGCGCATGTTTCCTATGCACGTGGCTGTGGCGGTTGTGCGCCTTCATTAATATGCAAATGGCGTGACTACTCCATATATACGCCGCACGGCCGGCGCAAGCCTTATGCTGGACTTGCGCCGAGCTTCATGAATCCGGGGGTATGTTTTTTTTTGTTTACTACCATTTAGTTTGTTTAATTAATATGGCACTAGAATCATTCAATCTCCAATGTTGTATCACAACTTTTTCAAAAATAAAAGGTATTCCACATACATAAAGCTCTCATTTGTGTTTGATTTTGCAGAATGTCCATGATATTGTCTTATATTTTGCCCTGTCCTTCATAAAAGTTTTAATTTTTTTGATAACTCACTGAGGAATGGAATCAGTCAGTAATTCCAGACATTAGAGACATTCTTGTTCAGAAAATGCATGTCAATGTAAAATATGTTGGTTTATTAAAATTTGAAGTAAATTAGGGTAATATTTAAAAATTTACCCTGAATTCAGGCATTTGTCCCTGATTCTTGAACAAAGAGGTTGAGGGCTAAAGAAAGAATAATACAAATTATATTCTTTATCTGGTACTACATGACTTACCGATAACATGGTACAAAATACAATTAGTATAACATCTGGCATATACCTCTCAACTGTCCAGACTTTCACAGAATGCCCAGCTTTTTTGCTTGATATGTTGGTCTTTTCCTCATAAAGTCTGTGATTTTCTGGAAAATCACTGGGATGATCTAAGGATTGAAGTAATAAATAATGACATACATTTGAAATGAATTTCAGACTTCAAATCCTTCAGAAAATGCATGTTAACATAAACCCTATTATTCTAGCAGCTTTCCACATTTAAGTGCAATATTTAAAATGTGTCCCTATTTTTGGGCCTTTGTCCCCCATTTTGTCAGGCTTTGTCCAGATTTCTATCACTAAGAGGTTGAGAGGCATGTGGCATACTCCAACTATATCAGTACTACTGCTATCTTAACTATGTTTTCCATGGTAATTTATGGAAGAACAATGGCATAATAATTGCAAACTGGAGATTGTCTACAAAATCAAAAATACAAAAATACACAGGGCAAATAAAAATAAATACTACATGAATAGCTGTTTATTCAGAGTCTATATAAGCCTGAACATGTATGCCAGCATTCAAAAAAATGCAATCTGTACCAATTATGTTAGGGTTTACCCCACTGTTTTAATGTGCAACTTCTCCACACTTAAAATAAATGCATGCATTAATAATGGTGGCTTTGCAAAATGTTTTAAGTTTTTGTCTTCATAAGTGCATAGATTCATACGTGGTAACTAAGCTACTGGCCCAAGAGCTATTTTCAGCTTATCCAAGCTTACCCTAAATATACCAAAATATTGCTTGCATGTGTCAATACCAAAAGAATTTTACAGTCATGATATAGGCTTGTACACATCAAGCATTCACAGACCACCCCTGTCCGTTAAGGACATAGATGCCAACCCATGGGTAAATTTGTGATTTCCTATCCAATGGTCCAAAATACATTTGAATATGGTTAAAGATTAGTGCTGCTTCACATGGATCAGAAGGCTGTCCCAGAGAAGGGTAACCTTTGAGGCACATACCTGTCCCTACAACATATCCTGCTTATGTCATAGATGAGGTTTAAGTCTTTAGAATGGGTATTTTTGATGATGTTTGTTTTTCAGATGTGCAACATATCCATCAGTGTGGGATAGAAGATGCCTAGTAGGCTAGGCATAGATCACTGTGCAGCAATCTGTAGGAGACCGAGTACAGGGACAGGACTTTGAGATGATCTGCACAGGAGTTCTTATTTACAGTATGTATTTGTGAGGAATCTCTGTGATCTCTCAAGCTGTTTCAATGCTGTGTCAGTTAGATGCCCCAGAACAATGACCTCCTTGGAGCTGGATGCCATGCACTTACTTATAAGTCATGCAACACAGAATGATTTTCTCACAAGAGTAGACACATAGTGGTCAAAGGTCAGGTCAACATGTGCCCCCATTTTTGAGTGCATTGTCAATGTGGCTACTTCCAGGCATGTTCATCTTTCCAGTAGGTACTGCTATGCCTTTTTCACATTAAGTTTTAATCCATGGTTTTGGCACCAGTTGTCTGTCTTCATCAAGCCCTCTTGAAGGGTATCTGTGTATTTATGGGATTCAGTGATGATGTTTAATTTGCAGATGTCAGCAGACGTGGTCATCCAGAGGACCTTGATGTTTGTCATAACTTCAGAGACAGCACCGATCCTTGTGGGACTAGTGAATGGCCTTTTTGTGAAGATGGATTCCCCTATCCTAACCTATTGTGTCTAATAAGTGAGCAACCTACTCTTCAGCTATCCATCAAGTGACATATGGATTTATTTATTTTTTTTTCATTTGTTTACTGGGAAAGTGGAGGCCAATGGAGAAAAGCTCCAGCTATAAGAATAACATACATTTAAAGAAGAAATACAAATATATGAGAATGTATGGCGATATTCAAAAGCAGTGGTTACCTAATGATGAACAATACAATTCTATAGAGGTAACAATGCATCGCATATTCTACAAGAATATTTACAATTTGACATAATTAAAACATACTATTCAAATGTTTACATCATGGGTCGTACTTGAGTATATACATTTTCACTAGCAGAGAGATTCTAATTTCCATACATTCTTGGTGTATGACAACCCATAGTGAGCATTTTGTAGTGAAAGAGAATGAAGTTAGGCCTATCAAGGACAGATGCAAGAAAAGATCCAGGTGTCTATTAGGTGTGATTTAAGGAGCTTTTTAAACTATTAAGGAGCAGTAAGAGGTTATTGGGGTTGGTAGTTTATTCCATATTTTAGGAATGGAGTATGAAAAGAGTGATTCCTCTGATGAGTTGTTAGCTTTGAAAATGTCTAGGATGAGTTTGTTATTGGAACAGAGGGATCTAGAAAAGGTGTATGGTTGTATAAGTTTATGAAGAGCGGGAATTTTATCACATTGGTGCAGTATTTTGTGGGCAATGGGTAACTGGCTAAAATGTAGTAACTGAGGATGTTCAAGCCAGTTTAGTTGTCTAAGTGATGTACAATGATGTGTCCTGTATAAGGCATCAGTGGCAAACTTGGCAATTTTATTGTAACAAGTTTCCGTTTTATTTAGATCAGTTTTACGGAGGTTGGTTAGAACAGGGGAGGCATATAGGAGGGTTGACAATAGGTGTGTGTGAGCAATGGTGGCTTTTGCATTTGTTGTTAGGAACTGTTTGTTTCTATATAGAAGACCTTATTTCTTGTGGACTTTCTTAATGGTTTGAGCTATGTGGAAATTGAATTTTAAGTTATTGGCGATTTCTACTCCTAGCAGTTTAATGTGAGTTGTTGGGGTAATAATAGTTTTATTTCTGGATACAATATTAAAAAGCAGGGCATTTGAGGAGGCACAGGTTGGGTAGAAGATGAGGAGCTTTGTCTTGTTGGGATTTAGAATGACTTAGAAGTCAGTGAGCCATCTTTCTAAGGATAGGAAGGATTCTTGTGTTATGGTTTGGAGATGCTGTAGGGAGGTAGCAGTACATATCAGGTAGAGTTGTCTGTATATTGTACCATTGAAGCTAGAGGTATGGAGGTGTGAAGTTGGTTGGTAAAGAGAGAGAAAAGTAGTAGCCAAAGGATGGAGCCTTTTGGAACCCCTAAGTTAACTGGGAGTAGAGAGGAAAGGTGGTGTTGCCATTTGACGGCTTGCTGATGTCCTGATAGGTAGCTGTGGAAACAGCTGATAGTGGAGGTATTAAGGTATAGCCTGGAGAGAACATTGATGAGTTTTTTTTTTTTTTTTGATTAACCATCTCAAAGGCTTTGGACAAATCCAAAAATATGGCAGATACAGATTGTCCAATGTTTCTATAGTGGTTTACTGTCTTAGTGAAGGACATTAGGGCTGTAGTGGCACTGTGAAAGGGGTGAAAGCCATGTTGGATATCTGAAAGTAATTTATGTGTGCAAAGATAGTCCATGAGCTGGGTATGTATGACTCTCTCTAGGATTTTAGATAGGGTTGACAGAATGGCAACTGGACAATAATTAGTAATTTCTGTGGAATTGCCTCCTTTGTGTAGAAGTAGAATGTGGAAGATTTTCTAGATATTTGGAGCAAAGCACTCTGACATAGATCTGTCTATGAGTATGGAAACTGGGTATTCTACTGCTTCAGCTATTATTTGTAGAAAGTCAGTAGGAAGGTTGTCTGCTGCAAGTGATGGCTTTTACCTTTTTCAATATTTTTTTATGGTACTAACATATACTGGATATAATGAAAAGTGGTTTATACTATCTTGGGGGCTGGTGCTTTGTTGGGGTGCAATATGGACAGAGTTGTTGGAAATGCCATGAGAATCAGCAAGGGCTTATACAGTTTCTGTAAAGTATTTATTGAATTGAGTTGCTATATTGTCAGCGTTTTTAGTTGTTGATGGAGCAGGAGTAGCAGATTTACCTGGCATTAGTATATTAGTAACTGATCCGCGGTGGTGGTGCTGCGGTAGCGCTGTCGCCTCCCAGTAAGACGCTGTCCAGTTGGACTCTCAGCTAGAGCGTCTTCTGCGTGGAGACATGCATGAATGGGCGTACCTTCGTTGAAGGTTGTGCGTTAGGGCTGGCAACTCAGCACGTAAAAATCAACTGCCAATCATTAGCGGACCGGAGTTCCGCTGTGGAGACCCCTAACTGGGAAAAGCCAAAAGACACAACAACAACAACAACAACAACAACAAGTATACTTGTAACTGCAGTCCAGAATTTTTGAGGATTGTTGTGCTGTTTCTTTCTGGATATTGTGGTAGTAATTGATTTTTGCTATTTTTGCTAGTTGTTTGGTTTTGTCTCATAGTTATAAAAATGTTTGTTTTGCAATTTGGATTTTGTTTTTGTGATACTCTAACCAAGCTTTGTCCCTGGCTTTGAGTAGAGATCTGCATTCTTTTGTTAGCCATGGTGCATAGTTAGCCTTTACCCTTAATGTTCTAGGAGGTGCATGACAATTTAGTATATCTAAGAAGGTGGTGTTGAAGGAGTCAACAGCTTCTTTTAGGGGTAGCTGCCTTAGTGGCTCCCAGTTGCAGCTTTTTAGAGTGGAGATGAACCTGTTGGGGTTAAAGTTTTTTTTGCTCCTAATTAGGCGGTAGGTGGTTTCCTTAGTTGATGAGTATGGCTTCTAAGGAGGAAGGTTGGCTGATGGTTGCTCATGTTGTCAGGGAGACAGCCTGATTGGGAAGCTGAGGTGAGGTTGTTGACCAGAATCCAGTCAAGGATAGACTGTCTTTTGGTAGTTTTGTCAGTCTTTGTGGGTGATGTGAAGAGTTGATAAAACCCATGGGTATTAATGTGGGATGTTGGATACTGAGAGGAGCAGCTAAGCCAGTCAATCTTGAAGTCACCCATCAGGATTGTTTCTTGGGGAAGAGATTTAGAGATCTAGTGTAATATTTTTTTCTAGTGTGGGAATATTGTTTCCTGGTGGATTATAACCTCCAATTATGTTGATGTGTTTTTTGGGGTTAATTTTTAGTTTTACAAAGATATGTTATGCTTTATCAAAATCAGGGATGGTTAGATCTAAATAGTCCAGTATTAGGTGATTTTTGTATAAGAATGCTACTCCCCCACCCCTTTTGTTTACTCTGCCTTTACGAAGGATATTGTATTTGGGGGTTGTGATTTCATTGCTGTGATTGTCAGGTTTTAGCCAAGTTTCTCTTAATAGTACAGTATCAGGAGAGTAGGGCATGCAACTCATGAACCTTATTTTTCAATACTTCTTACATTCAAATTAAGAAACAGATGGAAAGACGTACTTCGGTGAAACAAAAATCCATGTTTATTTGTGGTAGGGCTGTTTACCATGTTGTGAGAGGAAATGGGACCTGGATTAGGGTGAATATCCCCAGAGAAGTTTAATTGCTTCATAATGTATAGCTGGAGTTTAACAAGCTTATTTTGAAGTTTGGTGTGTTTTTGAGAGGCCTGGGTTGAGGGTGCTAGAGGTTGTAATTTCCTTGTATGGTAATATATGCCAATAGTGTTGAAAAGGGAGGGTGCAATTATACAGTTTAATGTAGTGTTTGGGTGGGATAGTGTTAAGGTTTGCCAGGGAGGGGGACTGGTCGATTGTAGTGGACCATATTATGAGGTGAAGGAGTATAAAAGCAATAGCCGTGAGTAATGGAGATGTGGATTGTTACATGTACATGATTCTTATTAAGGTGAAGCATTTTGGTCCTGAGATATTTTGGAGTTTAGAGTGATTAGGGTGTATTAGGATTTGAGGTTGATAATGCTTTGAGTGGTGTTTAGTGTATTAGATAATGGTCCAGGAATCTGGGAATTATGCCTAATTTTATAAGTTTACCTACAATATCCAAGTGAGGTATTGTATTGAATGCCTTGGCCAGCTCGAGGTTGGCAGTGTACACTGTTTTGTCCGCATCATTAGCTTTACTGACCTTTTCATAGAATTCCATCAGATTAAGTAAGCATGACTTGTCTTTGACAAAACTGAACAGGATAGAGTTCAGAATCTGTAGATTTCCTGTCATTGTTTATCAGATCCATGATATTTCTTTCCATAGCCTTGAATATGAAACTCTTTAGACTTATGAGTTTGTAGTTTATCGTGTCTATGAAAGGTCCCTCATTATGTGGAAGGGATAATATTTTTTAAATGTTCCAGGATTAACATTTATTCCCAAACAGACAACTTTGTTGGCTGATCTGACCAATCAGTAGTTTCTGCTAGGGGTAGTGCATCATTCTCCTATGTTTGTGAGGACCAGGTCAAGGATACTTGTGTCCATGGAAGGGTGCCTACCAGCTGTTTCAAGTGCTTGCATTAACATAGTCCAGGAATCTATGGGCCTGCATATTTGAGATCATATATGATTCCCAGTTAATAGTGAGGTAGTTAAAGCTGCCCAAGTATATTGTGTTGGTTTGAATGAGGACTGGCTCCAGTTTATTCAAGTATGTTGTAGGGGTTTTCTGGGTTATGGAGGGGGACCTACAGCTTGCAAGGCTATAGTACGGGATCTTACTTATGGTAGGCTGGATATGGAGAAGCTCAAGTGTGTCATATTGTTTGTCCAGCTGTGAGGTTTGTTCATGTTTGCTGTAAATTGAGACTCCACCAACTTTAGACCTTACCTATGCAGTAGCTAGTCTAAATTTGTGAAAGGCATTATAGCCTTGCACTGCCAGGTGCTCTCTGTGGCTTTAAACCAAGTATCAGTAACTGCACAGATGTCTATATTTTCCAGAATGTGGAGTACTTGCAGGGAGTTCAGCTTCCTGTCTAGATTCCTGGCATTGAGCAGTAATAGCTTTAGATTATTCTAATTTGGTTTTGCTATGTTGGTAGGTTTATCAAATTGCCTCTGCCTAAAAGCAGCCGGTTTACTATCAAAAGTTTGAAACTCACAACCGTGAACATTGATTTACGTGACGCATATACTCGCCTCATGAATATTAAGTAGGTGCAAAGGTCAATGCATCAACATCAACAACGTACTGTCGAAATTAATGTTGGCAGCTGCTGTTGCCAACCATGCTGCTCGTCCCTGCCATGTGTATGTCCTTCTTAACTGACGGACACTGGCGAACATCGACATTCCGATAATCGCTCCTACTATCTTCGAGGAGGTGGCTGTCATGTAACTGACTTTCAACAATTTGATTGTAAACCAAAGCAGCCATATGGAAGTGGACAAGGTTTTATCCAATATTTGAAAACCCGGGGGGCGGGGGGGCTGGTGCATTGTATCCATGTCAAAGCAGCATGGTCTGTCTACCATATCCTCCCAGGCACACAAATATTACATGTCGCCTGGAGATGCACCAAAAACTAAGCCAAGTATTGAAGACAGTTACCTTCTGTTGATTCAGTGGCATCATCCTTGTAGGCGGTAGAACATTGTTCAGTGTTAGGCTCATAGCAGCCTGGGACACATACTCCAAGAGCACTATCATGTCTCTCTTAAGATAACCCACGTAGGTACATCTCAGTTCATTTACAGCCACATGGACTTTGCAAGAGTCATACTGGTACCTGTGGTACAATGACTTTTTTGCATGTGTGATCTGGAAGATCCTGGCCACAGAAATGCAGCTATCTATGACTCTGTCCTTGCTCAGCAAGGTGTGTGTCTCAAAATAGAATCTCTTAAGACTGAAATATTTTGTGTAGTTTGGTGGCTTGCCTTATGGACTTAGGGGATGAGACACCTTGTGATGACACTGTATGTGTCTTGATGTGTGTTGTCTCAGCAGTGGTCTAGAGATAGCTCAGGATGCCTGTTTTGTGTGATACATCTGGGAGGCCTTTGAGGTTTTTGCAAGATTACATTTAAGAACCTCAGCACATAACGGTCTATGTGTCAGGTACATACTATGTGTAGTAGATGTGGTGGGTGTATGTTACTGATAAGCTGTTTGTGTTGTTTGTGTTGGTAAATGATTGTTTTGCCTCCAGTGATGTGTAATTACTTTGCTCACATACATTATTAATTTACTTTTAAATTAGGCAGTTGTCAGTAAGCATGGAATAATTGCTATATTGCCTCAGTGTGCTCAAATCTATCCCTCTTGCTATAGAAATTGTAGGAAAGTGCAACTCCATTTGTGCTTTTATGCTAGTGGATGTTTATAGAGGGGTTAACAGCTAGCTAGCTACTAGGCTGTTACTTGTACCTGGTGGGCTGTGATTTTTAGCACAAATGCCAGTTACTGTATGCTGGTCTGGGGAGACTTCTGAGGTAGTCTGTCAGAGGAAAATTTTGAATTCAAACTAATTATGACTATGTAGGGCAGTGGAAGCCAGCTCACAAATTAAAACTCAACTAAATCTCTGTAAATAAATCTAAACTCATTAATATAGCACTAAACCAGTGTAAGCAGTAACACCCAGAATGATACCACAGTACAAGAACAAAATGATTGACTTCAACAATTGGCTAAACTTCTGGTGTCACTCTAAGGGGATCCAGTATCTGTCTGCCTGGGATGACATGATCAACAGACCATGATGCTTTGCCAGAGATGGCTTACACCTGTCACCCTTGGGATTCCAAATACTGGCTAAGGCTCTTGCCTCCCCTATAGTGCCTTTCTTAGGCAAGGTTCAAATGACAAATTCACCACCGTAAAAGGTACAAGCAAGCAAAATCTCAAGGTAATGCTACTCAATGCTAGAAGTCTAAACCTCAAAATGCATTCACTCAAGGCACTCCTTAAAATGGAGAATATTGGCATCTGTGCAGTGACAGAGACCTGGTTCAAGGCTGCAGAGAGCACCCCTGCATTACCAGGCTATAATTCATACCACACCTTTCGCCCACCTAACCTGGACCGAAACACTAAAGGCGGAGGCGTGTCCATATTCATTAAGGATATCCACACCTCCAGGCTAGTTGCTCAGCATAATGCATCCGAGATTATCCAAGTGCAACTAACTCTGGGCAAGACCACAATCCAAATTGCAACTTGCTACAAATCCCCCACCATGCCTCAGGATTCCCACTCCTCATTTCTTGATACACTGGAAAATATTAGGGTGCAACCCAACATTCTAATAATGGATGATTTCAACTACCCCACCATTAACTGGGAAAACTACTCATGTACCAGTTTTTTGCTCAATGTTTTCTGGGATTCATAAATTCCAATGCCTTGGATCAACTTATCCACACCCCCACCAGGGGCAGCCATATCCTAGACCTGGTCATTACCAACATGGGTGACCAGTATTCCACACCAGACGTCAATTCCTCATTGGTCAGATCCAACCACAAGCTAATCACCCTAGAGATCCACATCCCGCTCCAAGCCCCATTAGGGAAACCACGACACCCATTCAGATGGACAATAGAAGTACGACTGCTGAATCCTACACAAATGCACTTTATAAGTACTTACACGAGTGCATGGATCGTGCTATCCCTAACAGAACCAAGATGCTATCCTCTGAAAAAAAGGAAGCAATCTGGTGGTCCTCTGCCATAAACAAACTCTACAACAGAAGAAAGAAACTGTTGCAAAAAAGAGTAAAATCCCATGACTGGAGGAACTCCCTGGTCAGCCTCAGTAAGAAGCTGATATCCCTAATAAAATCCTCCAAAGCTAGTTGCGACAACAAAATGGCCACTGATTCTAAAGACAACCACAAAGCATTTGATAGCTATGTCAAGAATCTCAATGGCAACACTCAGATCTGCTCTGAGTTACAGCACAATGGCACTAAATATACAGAACCAACTGATATTGCCAACATCCTGGTAGATAGGTTCAGTGCTAACTTTACCCCCCCCCCCTCTCACCTCCTAAAGGGCCCATCTCTATACTGGAAGAATGCAAAGTTCCTGTAATCACGGCTGCACTGGTAAAAACCACACTCTCCAAAGCCAAGAACACAGCATCCATGGGACCTGACAACATTCCAGGCTGTGTTCTACATGAACTACACAATGAACTGGCACCCCACCTAAGCACCATGTTCAATCATAACATCACCTCCCACTGAGTGGCGCAGAGACGGTTATCCCACTCCACAAAGGGGGACCTACCACAGACCCTAGGAACTGCCGCCCCATTAGCCTAATGGGCCTGGTCTGCAAGGCCATGGATCGTATCATAATGGAACTTATAAACAAAGACATTGGTAATCTCCAGACTCTGGAACCCACATAGTTTGGGTTTGTAAAAGGCAGATCATGTCTCCAAAAACTTGATAGACTTCTTTGAAGCAGTCAACAAAGCAGTAGATGAGGGTAGGGTGCTTCACACAGCCTATCTAGATCTCGCCAAGGATTTTGATACCATCCCCCACTCTGGAATTATAGATGAACTCACTAAACTAGGTATAAATCCCTATGTCACAAGATGGGCTGCCAACTGGCACACTGACAGAACCCACACTGTGAAAGTAGCAGACTCCAAATCCGACTTCAGACCAGTGACAAGTGGAGTACCACAGGGTTCAGTCCTGGGTCCTCTCCTGTTTGGTATCAACTTTTCTGAAGTAAAGGCTAACACAGTAGGTCTTTGGCTAATGAAGTTCACAGATGATTGCAAACTAGGAGCCATAATCGAAACTCCTAACGATGTGGACATTCTACAAAAGGGTCTCACTGAGACAGATGTCTGCTGTTAAAGCCATGGCCTCAAGCTCAATGCCAAAAAGTACATTGTCATCCCCTTAGGTAAAAACTCTGTATCCATGAGCTACCACATAGGTGGTAGTCTACTTAATACAGAAAGTATGATAAGATACCTTGGGACACAGGTGGACAGTAGTCTCTCCTTTGATAATCACATCGCCACAGTAGTCAGGAAATCCTTCTACGTGGCACACCTCATCACAAAAGGTTTTTCATCCAGTCAAAAAGAAGTTATTGTTCCCCTCTACTCAGCACTTATTAGACCCATTATAGAGTACAAAGCCCCTTTTGGTATGTACCTCACAAGACATCTACAACAACTGGAAAGGCCACAGAAATACCTCTCAAAGATGATTACCGGCTTCAAACAGATGCCCTACACAGACCGTCTCAAAAAACTCCAGCTTTACTTCATCGCATATCGCCTACTCAGAGGCAATCTCTGCCTAACATACAAAGCTATGTCAAACCCAGAGCTGTTGGTCATGCTCCACTTAAAAAAAAATCCCAATTCCTCTGAGCTACACGCTCTAGGGACCTAAACCTTGTCACCACAATAAACAGGACATACTGGAGGGATAGATTCCTGTCCCAGAAACTTCCCATACTCTGGAACAAACTACCTATCTATCAAAGTTCCTCATTAGCACTCTTCAAGAAAAATCTTGATGATTGGATGGAAAATAGGAAATTCACCCCGGGGATCACCTCTGTGGCTCTGCTCGACAGGGGTACAGGAAAATAATTTTCTTGGGAGGCAAAAGCCAGGGTACCTTTTTGGCTAGGCTTATATAGGCCCTAGGGCCAACAACCTAGTAACTACCTATGACCCTATGAACCTATGAATCAGTACAGTCAATATTAAGCTATTTTTATCAAAGTTTTGTTTTCCTGGAGAATAGATTAAGGGAAGACACTTTGAAAAACAATACTTATATGCTTATTGTCAACAACCAGTAACATGGAGAAAGAGGGAATTATGTTGTTAAATTATCATAAGGGATGGGCAACAACAGCTATACTGTGGTTAAGAAAACAGCTACAATAGGGTACATGAGATGGAAACTCTATTAGACCCTCAGCATTGAGATGACTGTCCAGAAACTGCCTTAACACAAACACAAGTCCTAAACTAGCCTGAAACGTACTACAAAAAAAGAAATTATATGTGCATGTGCATCGACTATGGAAATAGTTATTTTTTGAGAATTGAAGGCCACATAATTTGAATCATTCAAGTTTTTGTCAGGTCATTAAAAGGATTAAACTCTATTTTTTCATAACAAAGACAAAAAAAGTCTAATGTTTGATTCCATTTGGTTTCTATGTGTTTCCACGTGTTATTTGTTAGAATGCTCTATGCTGTAATGTTTTTGGCATATTCATTTGCATTTCTTCCAGTCCAGCTCCTCCTTTTTTTTAAACAAAGAACAGGTAGTGAACTCACATGGCAGATGTTTACTTGACTGATCATATGAGATTTTATAAAAATCACCGGAGAGGTAGTAAATTTATTAAACTGCGGTTGTCATGCAGCTGTAAGATTAACCCTAATAACAGGTTATCTACTAACGTGTCTGTCAGTATAGATATTTGTGTGCATTTGTGCATGTGTTTTAACCATGAATGTCAAGATGTTCATCTTGAGAGTGAATCAAAACAAAGCTGGAGCAGTGAATCTTGATATCTGTGTGGAGAATGTTTAACAAGTGAGATATGATTGTACAAATACAAATAACTCTTTATAGAACATGGAGGATTAGCTGACCCAATGTACTTCTACTTGCAGAAAAAGATACAGAAGCAGCCTGCACTGGTAGCATAGTGGGATGAAGCCCTGACTACAGCCCAGGTGACCTGAGTTTGAAAAGCGGTGTGAGTGCTTGACATTACAGGCAGAGAGGATAGGCATGCCCATCCTGTGTAGGCCTGGGCATACCATAGTGGTTGATCCAGGTTAGAGACTAAGAATGCAAAGGGCATTGACTGATAGTGTATGGAAATGAGGACAATACACTATATGAGCCTTGCATTCCCAACCCTTGGAAAGACCCTGAGTGTACACAGGAGAGGAATTATGCCTTAAGTAGAAAGCGAACTCTTAGCAAGAGGATGGCAGTGCTCCAGGATACCTTGATCTTCTCAATGGTCCATGATATGGGTTGGAGTCTATATGGGCATAATTAAGATGGGTATAACAGAGCCAGTGGACCAGTAGCTTTTACAACTTGATGCATATACAGTCTCTCTAATATAGTACCAGAGTTCATGTTCATACAGAGATAGAAACAGTTTTGTGTTGATGGGACCTGTTTTCCATGATCTAAAAATGATAGCACAAAAAAAAATCATATTTTCTTATTCTGTTTTTTTATATGATTATGGAGAATTAATTCTTCTCTTTATTTCTCTGTTGTAATACTATGTGATGATATTAATTTGTACTGTTGTATGGATATTGAATGACAAATATTCATAGCCGCTGTAATAACAATGCTCTCATCTTGTTATTTTGATTGTATGTAGTATTTTAATAACATGGTTAAAAAATAAAAATAAAACCAGTGGACAATGTTCTGGGAGCAGCTGTTGTTCCGCTATAGGAACCACAAAATCAGTATGGGAATGTGAAGGGCTTTATGAATTTGAATGCAATAAAACATTAAGTGCTGCTAGAATAGGAGACTTTGTAAACTAAGTCTCCCTCTAATTAAAGCAAATGGCTTTAAAAGCTGTTAGATGCTTTACACTGCGACACATTTACATTTGTGCGAGGCAGTGAAATGTCTTAAAGCTTTCAATAAAAGAAATGCTTAACAGACTGTTGATTGTTGGCTGTTGTTGCTACTTTGCACTGAAAGGTACTTAAAGTTCATAGGTTCATAGGTTCATAGGTTGGTACTAGGCTATTGGCCCTAGGGCCTGTACAAGCCTAGCCATAACATTTCCCAGGCTATTTTTTCCCCAGGAACTTTACTTCCCTGGTCCCCTGTCTAGCAGGGTGACTGATGTGATCCCTGGGGTGAATTTCCTATCTTCCATCCAGTTGTCAAGGTTCATTTTGAAGAGGGCCAAAGAGGCACTCTGCTTGACATGTATGGGCAGTCTATTCCAGAGAATGTGGAGTCTCTGGGACAGGAATCTATCCCTTCAGCATGTTTTGTTCATTGTAATGACCAGGTTTAGATCCCTGGAGTGCTTGGCTCTGAGGGATTGGGATTTCTTTAAGTGTAGCATGTCTAGCAGCTCTGGGTTTGACATGGCCTTGTATGTTAAGCAGAGACCACCTCTGAGTAGATGATATGCGACAGAATACAGATGGAGATTTGTTTAGATGGTCAGCATAGGGCATATGCTTTAGGCCTGTGATTCTTTTAATGAGGTATTTCTGTGGCTTTTTCAACTGGTGCAGATGCCTTGTGAGGTACTTACCAAACAAGGTGTTGTAATCTATAATGGGTCTAATGAAGGATGAGTACAGTGGGACAATGACCTCATTTTTCCTGGATAAAAGCCCTTAGTAATGAGATGTGCCACATAGAAGGATTTCCTGACTGTTATGGCGATATGGTTATCAAAGGTGAGACCACTGTCCACCTGTATCCCTAAGTCCCTTTTCACATTTTCATTGTTTAGTGTACTGCCACTTATGTGGTAATTCATGGTTACATTGTTTTTTCCCAAAGGGGATAACTATGCATTTCTTGGCAATGAGCTTGAGCCCATGGCTCTGGCACCAAGCATCTGTCTCTGTAAGGCCCTTTTGTAGGATATCCACATTATTTGGGGATTCGATAATGGCTCCCAGTTTGCAGTCATCTGTGAACTTTGCTAGCCAGAGTCCCTTGGTGTTGCCCTGTACTTTGGAGAAGTAGATGTCTAACAAGAGCGGTCCCAGGACCGAACCCTAAGGTACTCCACTTGTCACTTGTCTGGAGCTGGATTTGGAGTTGGCTACTTTTACAGTGTGGGTTCTGTCAGTATGCCAGTTTGCAACCCATCAAGTGACGTAAGGATTAATGCCCAGCTTAGTAAGTTTATCTATGATTCCAGAGTATGGGATGGTGTTGAAGGCCTTGGTGAGGTCCAGATAGGCTGTGTGGACCGTCTTACCCTCGTCCACAGCTCTAGAGACTGATTTGAAGATATCAGTCAGGTTGAGGAGACAACAACATCAGCCCTTCACAAAACCAAACTGGGTGGGGTCCAGTGTTTGAAGATTGCCAATGTCTTTTATTATAAGTTCCATGATAATGCATTCCATGGCTTTGCAGATCAGGCTCATTAAGCTGATGGGATGATAGTTCCAGGGGCCCAAGATGGACCCCCCCCCCCTTGTGGAGTGGGATAACTGTAGCTGTGTGCCACTCATTGGGCACGGAGCCTGAGGTGAGGCTATGATTAAACATGACACATAGGTGAGGTGCCAGTTCATTTTGTAGTTCATGTAGTACACAGCCCGGGATGCCGTCTGGTCCCATGGATGCTGTATTCTTAGCTTTGGAGAGTGCGTTTTTTTATCTGTGTAGCCATGATTACCGGCATTTGGCAATTTTTTGGTATTGAGTTGGGCTCTTTAGAGGGTGAGAGGAGGGTGAAATTGACACTGAATTGATCTGCTAAGATACTGGCAATATCCTTGGGATCAGTATATTTAGTGCTATTCTGTTGTTGCTCAGAGCATGTCTGAGTATTGCCATTTAGATTCTTGACATAACTATAGAATGCCTTGGGGTTGTCCTTAGAATCTTTGGCAATTTTATTTTTATAACTAGCTTTAGAGGATTTTATGAGGGATCTCAGCTTCTTACTGAGGCTGGTAAGGGAGTTTTTTGTATCCTGGGATTTTCATTTTTTCTGTAACAGTTTCTTCCTTCTGTTGTATAACATGTTTATGGCAGGGGCCCACAAGATTGGCTTCTTTTTTTTGGAGGAGACCATCTTGGTTCTATTTGGAATGGCATGACTTATGCACGAGTGGATATGCTCGTACAGTGCCTTAGTGTAGAATTTGGCAGTTGAACTTTCAGTTCCCATCTGCATGGGTGTCGTGAAGTTTGGCACTTCTGACTTGAGTAGCATGAAGTTGGCTTTGGAGAAGTTTTTTATGGAGGTTTCCCTACTGGGGAGTGGGGGTGGGATGTGGGCATCAAGGGTGATTAGCCTATGGTCAGACCTGACCAACGAGGGGGTGACCGCTGGTGTGGAGCATCGATCTCCTATGTTGGTAATGACCAGGTCAAGGATATTTGAGCCCCTGGTTGGACTGTGGATTAGTTGATCCAGGGCATTGGAATTTATGAATTCCAAGAACCATTGGGCAAAGGTGTTGGTACCCGAGTAGTTTCCCTAATTAATGGCAGGGTAGTTGAAACCACCCAGTATTAGGGTATTAGGTTGTATCTTAATATTTTCCAGTATGTTTAGAAAGGTGTAGTGAGAATCTTGGGGCATGGTGGGGGATCTGTAGCAAGCTACAATTTGGATTGCAGTCTTACCTAGTGTTAGTTGTATCTGTAATATTTCAGACTCATTGTGTTGGGCAACTAGCCTGGAGGTGTGAATATCCTTGGTGAATATGGAGACTCCACTACATTTAGTGCTTTGGTCCTGGTTTGGTGGCCGAAAAGTGTGGTAAGAGTTGTAGCCTGGTATTGCAGGGGTGCTCACTAGAGCCTGGAACCAGGTCTCAGTTACTGCACAGATATTGATGTTCTTCATTTTTAGGAGTGCCTCGAGAGAGTGCATTTTGAGGTTTAGACTTCTAGCATTGAGTGCCTTCAGCTTTTGTGTGTTTTTATCTGTTATGATGGTAGTTTTGTCATTTGAGCCTTGCCTAAAAAAGGCACTATGGGGGTGGCAAGAGCCTTAGCCAGTAACCTGAATCACAGGGGCAACTGGTGCAGACCATCTCTGGCAAAGCATCGTGGTTTGTCAATCATGTCGTCCCAAGCAGACAGATACTGGATACTCTTTGAACGACACCAGAAACTTAGCCAATTGTTGAAGTCAATCATTTTGTCTTTATACTGTGGTATCATTCTGGGCAAAGGCAGGATGCTACTGAGGGCTAGGATTATACCTGCCTGGGACACATGATCCAAGAGCTCTTCCATGTCTGTTTTCATGTAGTCCAGTGAGGTACATCTCAAGTCATTCACACCAACATGGACAATGACAGAGTCATATTTGTACTTGTTGTGGAGTGACTTGAGTGCGTGCATTATGTGGCAGATCCTGGCACCCAACAGGCAGCCGATGGTAATTGTCTCCCTGTCCAGCCTGGTGAGTGGGACATTAGTGTGCCTGACTATGGAGTCACCTATGACTAAGGTGTTGGGTAAGTTGTCTTGCCTTAGGTGTTGTTGTTGAGTGGCACACTGGTGTTTTAAGCTATGTGTTACTTTGATTGTGATTGGTGTTTGTTTGCGTATCAGCTTCGGAGGTCCTTGTTGCTTGGGCAGGTTAATGTTAAGGGCCTCTGTATATGTGACTTTAGTGTTTCTATGTGTGGGTGTTGGTGATGTGGGTTTTGAAGGTCTATGTGTTGCTTGAGGTATAGTGCAGGTGTTAACCTTCTTTTCTTGACTGTCAAGCACAATCTTGGCTGGAGAGAGCTTTGCTTCTAGTTTGGCTATGTAAGTGCATCTCTAGCAGGTTGTAGTGTTGGGTGGTAGGAGGAGAGGGTTGTCTGTGTACATGAGGCAATTGCTGCATTTCCCCAGTATGCCCAGGTTCACCAGGTGGACTGGAGAAATCATCGGAAGCTGACCCCTGGTTCAGTGTTTCTTTTGTAGAGTACAAGAGCTGTTTTCCCTTATCTTGGCAAGGTACTTTGCAATTATAGGCTGTTTAGTGCCTACAAGTACTTTCTCCTTATATACAAGGAGAGTTTAGTGCTTTTATTAGTTTAAGGCTTCCTAGTGCTTTCCTGCAGGTTATAGATCAAGTGCTAGTCACAGGGATTCAGATTTTAGTGCTATTACTGAGAAACCAGTTAGTTCTAAAGGAAAATTTGAAAAGCACTCTTACTGGCACCGGGAAGAGTTTAACCTTAGCCCCACAGTGCTGCATGATGCACAAAATCATGCAAACATGCATTTTTTTAAGCCAGAAAGTTGAAAGGGATAGAAATGAGCCCCAAATGGCCAATAAAATTACACTTTCAGAGCTGAAAACCACTCCTCCAGCATTAGATAGGCTGTACAATGCTCACTACTCTCACTAGTAAGATGTAGGACATCCCTCTACCACAGCAAGGTCGGGAATAGCTCTGAATACAGAAACAGAAGTCCTGAAACCAGCAAAGCCTGGGATCTGGACTATACTAGTTAGAAAAGGGGGTAAACAAGCAAACAAGATAGCATTTTTTTTTGTTTTTCTTTTTGGTTAAAACAGGCTAAACAATGGAAAAATACAGTAAATAAGCACAGAAAAGGCTAACGCACTTGAGTAAACAGTAAATGCAATTTAAAACTTTCCAAAATTAGCAATTTAAACTTTAAAAATTAAGCAAGGTAAGTGCACAAACTGAAAATTTGTTTAAAGGCAGAAATAACAGTAGAATAAGTAGCTAGTCTACTTTTAAAGCTTTCTTGAGAAATGTAGTAACAATAATGCTCAAACAGGATCTGCTGATCTAAAACAAGCTCAAACGCATCCAAACATGCATTTTTAAACACTTTTATTGCATCAAAAAGATGCTAAACATAGTTGTCATTTGCCAACATTTGGAACATAATCATAGTGCTCCATGTACTATACACACAATATATCTATAGCTATCTATATATTTATATATATGGGTCCACTTCAAAATAATGACTTTCAAAATCCCTAAACTCAAAATACTGAGACCAAAATCTCTAAAGCTCAAAATACTGAACACTCAAAATACTGAAAACACACAGGATACCAACACTTATTATATTCCAGTAAAAGTACATACTGAAACAAATAAAACACAAACCATATTACTTGTCTCTTCTCCTGCACACCCCTTGACCTCTTTTTTCCTGGATGAGAACCCTTTTGTGATGAGGTGTGCCATGTAGAAGGATTTCCTGACTACTGTGGCAGAGTGATTATCAAAGGAGACACTACTGTCCACCTGGGTCCCAAGGTCTCTTATCACACATTTGGCATTAAGTAGACTGCCACCTATGTGGCAGTTCATGGGTACAGAGTTTTTACCAAAGGGGATGCCAATGCACTTTTTGGCATTGAGCTTGAGGCCATGGCTCTGACACCAGGTATCTTCTGTAGGATAAAACGGAACAACCAAGCCAACTCCTTGAAGGCTTACTGTGGCCGAGGCGCTAGAGAGAGAAATAAACGTTTTTTTCATTGGCTTGGCTGTTTCGTTTTGTGCTGCAGCAATTCATCCACTTGTTGTTTGTTTCATCTTCTGTAGGATATACACATCAACTGGGGATTTGACTATGGCTCCTAGTTTGCAATCATCTGCGAACTTCATTAGCCAAAGGCCTTCTGTGTTAGCCTGTACTTCAGAGAAGTAGATACCAAACAGGAGAGGTCCCAGGTCTGAATCCGGTGGTAGTCCACTTGTCACTGGTTTGAAGTAAGATTTGGAGTCTGCAACATTTACAGTGTGGGTTCTGTCAGCGAGCCAATTAGCAACCCATCTTGTGCCATAAGGATTTATACCTAATTTAGTGAGTTTATCTAAAATTCCAGAATGGGGGGTGGTGTTGAAAGCCTTGGCAAGGTCAAGATAGGCTGTATGAAGCACCTTACCCTCGTCTACAGCTTTAGTGACTGCCTCAAAGAAGTCGATCAGGTTCAGGAGGCATGATCTGCCTTTCACAAACCCGAATTGGGTAGGATCCAGAGTCTGGAGGTTACCAATGTCTTTGTTTATGAGTTCCATGATGATACGTTCCATGGCCTTACAGACCAGGCTTGTCAGGCTAATAGGGTGATATTTCCTGGGATCAGTGGTGGCTCCCCATTTGTGGAGTTGAATAACTGTTGCTGTGCGCCATTCAGTGGGCACAAAGCCTGATGTGAGGTTATGTCTGAACATGGTGCTTAGGTGGGGAGCTAGTTCATTCTGAAGATTGTGTAAAACGCAGGCTGGGACGTTGTCCAGTACCATGGATGCTGCATTTTTGGCTTTTGAGAGTGCAGCTTTTACCTGTGTAGTTGTGATTACAGGGGCACTACATTCTTCATGTCTAGATATGGGCCCTTTAGGGTGTGAGAGGGTGGTAAAGTTAGCACTGAACCTATCTGACAAGATATTGGCAATATCAGTTGGTTCTGTAATTTTCTTGCCATTGTGCTGTAACTTAGAGCAGTTCTGGGTATTGCCATTGAGATTCCTGACATAGCTATAGAATGCTTTGTGGTTGTCCTTAGAATCAATGATGATTTTGTTTTCATAGCTAGCTTTGGAGGATTTTATACGGGATCTTAGCTTCTTACTGAGGCTTACCAGGGACCTCCTCTAGTCATGGGATTTTACTCTCTTTTGCAACAGTTTCCTCCTTCTGTTATAGAGTTTGTTTTTGGCAGGGGACCACCAGATTGGCTTCCTTTTTTTGGAGGATAGTGTCTTGATTCTGTTTGGGATAGCATGATCCATGCACTCATGTAAGTGCTTATAGAGTGCATTTGTGTAGAATTCAGCAGTCGTAACTGTATTGTCCATCTGCACGGGTGTCATTAAGTTCGCCACTTTTGTCTTAAGAAACATGAAGTTGGCGTTGGAGAAATTTTTTACCATGGTTTCCTTAATGATGGGTGGGAGTGGGATGTGGATATCTAGGGTGATTAGCTTATGGTCAGATCTGACCGACGAGGAGCTGACTTCAGGTGTGGAACACCGGTCACTCATGTTGGTAATGACTAGGTATAGGATATTGTTGTCCCTGGTGGTGGTGTGAATAAGTTGATCCAGGGCACTGGAATTTATGAATTCCAGAAAGCGTTGAGTGAAGGAGTTGGTACATGAGTAGTTTTCCCAGTTAATGGTGGGGTAGTTGAAATCACCCATTATTAGGGTATTTGGTTGAACCCTAATATTTTCCAGTATATCAAGAAAAGAGGAGTGTGAATCCTTAGGCATAGTGGGGGATCTGTAGAAAGCTACAATTTGGATTGCAGTTTTGCCCAGAGTTAGTTGCACTTGGATAATCTTGGATGCATTGTGCTAAGCAACTAGCCTGGAGGTGTGGATATCCTTAATGAATATGGACACACCTCACCTTTGGTGTTCCGGTCCAGGTTAGCTGGCCAAAAGTGTGGTATGAGATATAGCCTGGTAATGCAAGGGTGCACTCTGGAGCCTTGAACCAGGTCTCAGTCACTGCACAGATATAGATGTTATCCATTTTAAGGAGTGCCTCAAGGGAGTGCATTTTAAGATTTAGACATCTAGCATTGAGTAGCATTCCCCTCAGTTTTTGCATGCCTGTTCCTGTTATGGTGGTGAATTTGTCATTTGAACCTTGCCTAAAAAAAGGTACTATAGGGGTGGCAAAAGCCTTAGCCAGTATCCGGAATCCCAGGGGTGACAGGTGCAGGCCATCTCTGGCAAAGCGTCGTGGTCTGTCGACTGTGTCGTCCCTGGCAGACAGATACTGGATCCCCTTCGAATGACACCAGAAGCTTAGCCAATTGTTGAAGTCAATAATTTTGTCCTTGTACTGCAGTATCATTCTGGACGATGGCAGGATGCTACTCAGGGCTAGGGTCATACCTTCCTGGGCTACAAGATTAGAGAGCTCTTCCATGTCTCTTTTCATGTAGTCCAGGGTGGGGCGTCTCAGGTCATTCACACCAACATGGACAATGACAGAGTCATATTTGTACTTGTTGTGGAGTGACCTGAGTCCATGGGTTATGTGGTGGATCCTGGCACCCAACAGGCAGCTGACAGTAACCTTCTCCTTGTTCAGCCTGGTGAGTGGGACCTCAGTGTGCCTGACTATAGAGTCACCTATGACTAGTGTGTTGGGTACATTGTTTTGCCTTATGGGCTGTGGTTGAGTGGCACACTGAGTCTGTGAGCTATGTGTCATTTGGGTTGTGTTGGGGGTGGAGGTTGACTGTGTTTCAACTTTGGAGGTCTCTGTTGCTTGAACAGATTATTATTGAGAGTCTCCGTGAATATTTTTATGTTTCTATGTGTGGATTTTGGTGGTGTAGATTAAGTGAGACTATGTGATGAGTGTGGTGTGGTGTAAGTGTTTACCTTCTCCTCTTGACTGTCATTTCTCTGAATCACATTTCACTGAATGTAAGTACTGTTGGGCAAATAAAACATATATGTCCTTTTCCCCACTGTAGTGAGATCCTGGAGTTAGTATATAAAGTTATTGGGGGTGTGGGGGGCACAGCCCCCCACAATGAGGGGGGTGGGAGGCATAGCCCCATCCCCACCTACTTAGCTTTTATATTTATGACTGTCATTTCATGAAAGCTAACAATATAAAATCAAAAGTAGGTGGGGGGGGCTACACCCACTCCCCCAATATCCCCCACACACCCACAACTATATATACTAACTCGAGGATCACACTACACTGGGGAAAAGGGCATAAGCATTTCATTTGCCCAACAGTACTTACTGTCAATGAAATGTGATTCAGTGAAATGATTTTTCAGTGATTTGAACTGTCAGTGATTTGGTGTGAGTGTTTTGAAATTCTGTGAAATGAGTTTTCAGTTAATCCAAGTAGGCCCATATAAATATAAATATATATATATATATATATATATATATATATATATATATATATATATATATATATATATATATATATATTTCTATAGCTCTATCTGCATAAATGGACATGGATGTTCTTCAAAGTATCAAAGTACAAAAATAGCAAATGGCAATACATCGATCACAAAGGAACAAAACTGACATAACAAAATAAATAAAATAAAAACAAAACTCATGTTTCCCACTGCACTCACTGCACCTTGCTTATTATATATATCAAATCCAAGCAACAACAAGTAAAGTTCAAATTCCTACACCCTACTGTTTAATGACAGCCTACAAAATAATACTGTCAGAATTAATAAAATGAGATCAATTCTGCTGGCATTAAAGATATTCGGTATTATTAATATTTGACTACAGGAATCCTTCTATATATATATATATATATATATATATATATATATATATATATATATATATAGATATATATATATATATATATATATATATAATCTATATCTATATCTATCTAGCTAGCTAGCTATGTATCCATATCTATCTATCTATCTATAGTTATCTCTCTATCTATCTCTCTATCTATCTATCTATCTATCTATCTATCTATCTATCTATCTTTCTATCTATCTATCTATCTCTAAATATGGGTCTACTTCACTTGACCTAAAACTCATTTGACTGACACCCAAATGGCCTAAATTTTATTTGACCTAAAACTCATTTTGCCTCCCATTACACTGACATGTAAGACATAGACTTGTTGTGGGTTTTCCTTCGTCTGTGACTTGTTTGTGATAAAAAGAATTACTGTAACTCATAGTGCTGACTGTTACAATTCCGATAGTCATGCAGATAGTAGTGTTGTAGTGTTTCTAAATGTGGGTTTTTCTATTTACATTTTTATAGCAAGTGTCTAAAGTAATTTGGTGAATGTTTTGTGCATACCCAGCAGTAGTGGCAGTGTTCAGAGTACTGTAAAGAAGTTAAAGGTATATGCTCTTTTCCCCACTGTAGTGCAGTCCTAGAGTTAGTATATATAATTAGGGTGTGTGTGGGGGGTGTAGTCCCCCGTCTAGTTTGGTTGAACATAGTCCCGCTTCTGTTAAGAGGCTAACTAAGTAGTTTTTAAGTTCTGGAAAGGGTTAGTTATTGATGTTCTAAGTGTGCTTGTCTATGGTTTAAGATTTAGTATGTTGAAATTCAGCATTGTAAGCTGTCATTGAAATGGGAGTCAGTGAAATGAGTTGTCATTCAAATGAAATTTAGATCAATTGGGTGCCGGTTAAATTTCAGTCAAATTAATTTTAGATCAAGTGAAGTAGACCCATAAATATATATATATATATATATATATATATATATATATATATATATATATATATAGTTCCATTTCATATCATCGAATTATCATTTCATCGAATTTCAAATCATCGAGACCAAATCGTCGAAAACTCATTTAGTCGAAAACTCATATCATCGAATCTCAAATCATTGAAAACTATAAAGCAACTAGAAATAACATCCCAGACACTGTTTACTATATTTATGCAGAGGGGCAAGCCCCCCTGCACCCCCTACACCCCCCGTAATTAAATATACCAACTCCAAGGTCACACTACAGTAGGGTTAGGAAATTACCTTTTTCCCCCACTGTAGTGCAACATTGGAGTTGGAATATTTATTTATGGGGGGTGTGCCCCCCTGCATAAATGTAGTAAAAACTTTGTGAAATGTTATTTCTAGTTGCTTTATAGTTTTCAATGATTTGAGATTCGATGATATGAGTTTTCGACAAAATGAATTTTCGATGATTTGGTCTCTATGATTGGAAATTCGATGAAATGATAATTCGATGATATGAAGTGGAACCATATATATATATATATATATATATATATATATATATATATATATATATATATATATATATATAGATATCTTTATATATATGTGTGTGTGTGTGTGTGTGTGTGTGTGCATGTGTGCATGGATCTACTTGACATTATCGAAATGTCAGTAGACTGACTTTCAAATAACCGAGATGGCAAAACTGAAAATCCAAAACGCTGAAACTCCAAATAACCTACTGTCAAAAAACTGACTACATAACGTGCAAAGTACCGCTCACGTAATGCACCAACAAAAGCAACAGTTCATCCCATGTAAGCACTGCCCTGTGAAATGAAAGGTACTGAACAGCTACCAAACACTCCTCCAACCCCTGCCCACAAACCAATAGCCATGTGAAAATAAAAAAAACACTAAATATTCATGCAGGTGCCCAAAAAAAATATTCAGTGGATATTTGTGAAACCAGAAATCACAAACACATAATTTTAAAATTTTACATTTTTGCAGATAGGCTGTGCCTCCTACACCTTCATATGGGAGACTGTGTCCCGCAAACCCCCTGCAAATTAAATATACCAACTCCAAGATCGAACTACAGTGTGGAAATGAGCAGATTTCCTGTTCCACCCAGCTTGGTGTCAGCATTTCAATCATTCAGTCATCTGAATGTTGGAAAAGTGAAGTTTCAATTATGTGAAACTTTGCTCTTTTTATCTTGGTTATTTGAAAGTCGGTCTACTGACACTTCTATAATGTTCAGTAGACCCATATATTATATAATTTAGATATATATACATATATATATATATATATATATATATATATATACACATATATATTATATTTTATATAGGTCTAGGACTATTCACTGAAAGAACATTTCACTGAAAGTCAATTGACTGTGCACAAATCACTGAAAGCTCAATCACTGAAAACCCAATTCACTGAAACACATTTCACTGAAAGTTATAGATGGCCTTTTCCCCACTGTTGTGCGACCCTGGAGTTAGTATATATGGTAAGAGGGGTGTGGGGGGCTGCAAGTATCCATATGTATATAGTTCAAAATATTTAAAATAGGTGGGGGGCTGCCTCCCACAACCCCCAATGTGGAGGGTGGTGCCCACACCCCCCCCTTACTATATATACTAACTCCAGGGTAGCACAACAGTGGGGAAATGGCCATATATAACTTTCAGTGAAATGTGTTTCAGTGAATTGTGTTTTCAGTGAATTGACCTTTCAGTGAATTGTGCACAGTCAAATGTGTTTCAGTGAAATGTGCTTTCAGTGAATAGCCCTAGACCCAGATATATATATATATATATATATATATATATATATATATATATATATATATATATATATATATATTTATAGATTCTTTTTATTTATTCATTTTACCACACATTAATTTGTTCAGCAGAATGAACTTCAGGGTCATTTGTGTGAATCTTCAGTGCATCAAATGCTCATTTTGTGTAATGTATGCTTTTTCATAACAGGTAAGTGTGTGTGTGTGTGTGTGTGTGTGTGTGTGTGTGTGTGTGTGTGTGTGTGTGTGTGTGTGTGTGTATGTGTATGTGTTTGAGTACAAGTCTTTTTGGGTTAGGGTTAGAGTAAGGGTTAGGAAGGGGAATAGTGTTTGTGTGATGTGACTGTTTCAGTGTTAGGGTAAGGGTTAAGTCTGGAATGCAACTCCCCAAGTAATGTAGACATCTTACAGAAAGGCCTCACTGAGATCAATGACTGGTGTCGAAACCATGGCTTTAGGCTTAATGCCAAAAAAATGTGTTGTCATCCCCTTTGGGAAAAACTAAGTTCCCACTAATTACCACTTCAATGGCAGCCCACTGAACACTGAAGGCATTATAAGAGATCTGGGGACACAGGTTGACAGCAACCTCTCCTTCTACCACCAATTGCTACTGCGGTCAGAAAGTTCTTCTGTGTGGGACATCTCATTACCATGGGTTTTGCATCCAGGAAGAAAGAGGTCATCAACTCTCTCTACTTTTCCCTCATTAGGCCAGTCATTGAGTATAATGCCCCATTTGGCATGTACCTCACTAGACACATGCAACAGCTGTAAAGACTGCTAAAGTACCTCACAAAGAGGATCCTAGGCCTTAAACACCTGTACTACATGGACAGACTCAAAAAACTCCAGCTATTCTCTGTTTCATATCATCTACTAAGAGGCAATCTCTGCTTGACTTACAAGACCATATCTGACCCAGCTCTGTTAGAAATGCTACATCTAAAGAAATCCCAATCCTTCCACACCACATGCTCCAGAGACCACAACCTCATTGCCACAATCAACAGGACACGTTGGAGGGACAGGTTCATAATCCAGAGACTGCCCATGCTCTGAAATAGACTTCCCATACGTGTCAAGCAGAGCACCTCACCGGCCCTCTTCAAGAGAAATCATGATGAGTGGATGTCAAAAAGAAAGTTCACCCCAGGGATCACTCCAGTGGATCTACTTGATAGAGGCACTGGGAACCAACGTTGGGTGGCACAATGCCAAGGCACTTCTATGGGCCAGGCTTGTAAAGGCTCCAGGACCATTAGCCTAGTACACACCTATGAACCTATGAACCTATCAATAGATTTAAATGTGGAGGTATGTGTTGGTGCATGTGTCTGTGTTTTTAACTAGATTGTTTAATGAAATCTTGGAAAGTGAGAGGATGCCTGAGGAATGGAGAAAAAGTGCTTTGGTACCGATTTTTAAGAATAAGGGTGATGTGCTGAGCTGTAGTAACTACAGAGGGATTAAACTGATCAGTCACAGCTTGAAGTTATGGGAAAGAGTAGTGGAAGCTAGGTTAAGAAGGGAGGTGATGATTAGTGATCAGCAGTATGGTTTCATGCCAAGAAAGATCACTACAGATGTGATATTTGCTCTGAGAATGTTGATGGAGAAGTACAGAGAAGGTCAGAAGGAGTTGCATTGTGTCTTTGTGGATTTAGAGAAAGCATATGACAGGGTGCCTAGAGAGGAGTTGTGGTATTGTATGAGGAAGTCGGGAGTGTCAGAGAAGTATGTAAGAGTGGTACAGGATATGTATGAGGGTAGTGTGACAGCAGTGAGGTTTGCGGTAGGAGTGACGGATGTGTTTAAGGTGGAGGTGGGATTACATCAAGGATCAGCTCTGAGCCCTTTCTTATTTGCAATGGTGATGGATAGGTTGACAGACGAGATCAGACAGGAGTCCCCGTGGACTATGATGTTTGCAGATGACATTGTGATCTGTAGTAAGAGTAGGGAACAGATGGAGGAGAGCCTGGAGAGGTGGAGATATGCTCTAGAGAGAAGAGGAATGAAGGTCAGCAGGGCTAAGACAGAATATATGTGTGTGAATGAGAGGGAGGATAGATGAATGGTGAAGATGCAGGGAGTAGAGGTGGTGAAGGTGAATGAGTTTAAGTACTTGGGATCAACAGTTCAGAGTAATGGTGAGTGTGGAAGAGAGGTGAAGAAGAGAGTACAGGCAGGATGGAGTGGGTGGAGAAGAGTGTCAGGAGTGATTTGTGACAGACGAGTACCAGTAAGAGTGAAAGGGAAGGTCTACAAGAGGGTAGTGAGACCAGCTATGTTATATGGGTTGGAGACAGTGGCACTGACAAAAACGCAGGAGTCAGAGCTTGACGTGGCAGAGTTGAAGATGTTAAGAATTGCACTGGGTGTGACGAGGATGGACAGGATTCGGAATAAGTATATTAGAGGGTCAGCCCAGGTTGGAAGGTTTGGAGACAAAGCCAGAGAGGCAAGATTATGTTGGTTTGGACATGTGCTGAGGAGGGATGCAGAGTATATTGGGAAAAAGATGCTAAGGATGAAGCTGCCAGGTAACAGGAAAAGAGGAAGGCCTAAGATAAGGTTTATGGATGTGGTGAGATAGGACATGCAGGTGGTTGGTGTGACAGAGCAAGATGCAGAGGACAGGAAGAAATGGAAACAGTTGATCTGCTGTGACAAACCCTAACGGGAGCAGCCGAAAGAAGAAGAAGAAGTGTTGGTGCATGTGTTTGTGTATGTCTTGTTAGTCATAATATTACAGAAAGTTTTTGTTTTATTAATATGAGGGGTAGGGGTAGAGTGAAGGGAAGAGTTAGGGTTAGGGTAAGCATGTATTACTCAAGTGGTACAAGGGGGTGAATATGTGTTAACCCTAAGCCTAACCCTACAGCTTAACTTAAAAATACCCTTTCCATAACACTTCCACTATTCAGACAAATAACCTGCTAGTGTTATGTAGGGTTTTAGTGTAAAGATTGCAAAAGGAAATTAATTTTCTTTCACTTTCTTTATTTTGTTGGAGCTTTTGAGTACTCGATAGGATGATTCTTCTCTACATCATAACACAAGTTTTTCATACCCTTTTGTGGTAGGGCAATGAATCACTCTTCAACTCTATATATATAAATATATATGTATATATATATATATATATATATATATATATATATATATATATATATATATATGAATATATCTATATCTGTGCATGTGTATATATATATATATATATATATATATATATATATATATATAAGTTTTCAGAAACTTGAAATTCATACAGATGAGACCATTTGATCGAGTTTCCAAACAAAAATTGAAAACTAGATCAACTGAGAGGGATATATATATATATATATGGTTCTACCTGACTTGTGTGGTTTCGACTATGTCAGGTAGAACCATATATATATATATATATATATATATATATGTTTATATATATTTATATACATTTATACACACACACACACATATATATATATAGATATATATATATATATATAGATTATATATATATATATGTGTGTGTGTGTGTGTGTGTGTGTGTGTCTGTGTGTGTGTGTGTGTGTGTGTGTGTGTGTGTGTGTGTGTGTGTGTGTGTGTGTGTGTGTGTGTGTGTTGTTTTTTGTGTGTACATCTGTAATCTATATCTATATCTATCTGTATAGACAGAGATAGATTAGATAGAGATAGAGAGAGAGAGAGAGATAGACAGATAAATAGACAGACAGATAGATAGATAGATAGATAGATAGATAGATAG
The DNA here is from genome assembly GCF_019279795.1 of Protopterus annectens. Classification (NCBI taxonomy): domain Eukaryota; kingdom Metazoa; phylum Chordata; order Ceratodontiformes; family Protopteridae; genus Protopterus; species Protopterus annectens. The sequence continues at coordinate 164,396,454 of NC_056736.1, forward strand.
ATAGATAGATAGATAGATAGATAAAGATAAATCAGCATACATATTGCATCAAAGTGTGTTGCCTATTGACTTATGAATTGTCAAAACATTGTAAAACTTAGTCAACGTAATGTATGTTACACTTATGTAAGCTGGTTATTGTAAACAATGTAAATAGCAATTTCACATCCTTAGCAACTAACTAGGGAGGAAGATTACAAGGCAGACCATATGAGTTTTGAACAGTCCATGGACCAGAAGAGATGGGATGGAATGGCTAAGCCAGATTCCTCTTGGCAGCATAAATTGTGAATCTTTAAAGGCTTTTCTAGACATGGAAGGGACAGAGTATCTATGTTTTGATGACATTAAAAAAAAACACTGTTTCATGGCTGGACATTTTCTCCTAACTAAGGCAATATGGCTACAATGTGTTTGAAAAATGTAGACCCTTACTAGAAAGCAACTGAATTGGTCAACATTCAAGGAGATAATAAACAATCAAGTATAACCAGAGCCTGGGTTTGGAAAGATAGTTCACAGACGTTCCCAGTTTAACAGGTGATATGATTATAGGGAACGTTTTCTCCACTTCAAAGATTTGTCGAGGGAATGGAAAGAAGCTAATCTTTTTTTACAGACCTCCTTATCCATACACGTGAGTGAGTCAGCAAGTGAATAAACATACAGTAATACCTCTGCCTAACCTGGAAAGGGCGAAACAGCCAACCGGCACATTCATAACAGTGTATGGAGAGTGCTAGAAATCAGGCATATATGAAGTTGGCTAAGGATAAAAAGAAAGAGTGAGCATGTGTGTGTGTGTGTGTGTGTGTGTGTGTGTGTGTGTGTGTGTGTGTGTGTGTTAATATAATATATAGAGCAGAATGCAGCAACAGAATAGAACGACTAGAAGGAAGAGAGTTACACAGTAAAATACTGCAGTCTGAAAGTAATACAAAAGAAGGAGTATATGTATCATTTAATCTAAAACTGTTTCAAAGCATTGAGTAGAAATCAGGAAAACTGAACAGAAAGAATCAATCACTGATACAAACAAAGTTGGAAGAAGCAGAAAATGCACTACCTGAGCAGATTTCTAAACTTTCTGTCAAATGGGACAAGAAAGCCCCAAAGATGGTGAATTGTAAACTGCAAGTGAGTATTGGGGACAAGAAATGCAACAAGAAATAATTCACTAGGGTAGTGAAAGATGAAGGAGTCATGCCTAGTCAGAATTTTAAATGTAAAACAGAACTCTCAAATAAGGTATGACCCTAGATAACAGGTATGTCTAAGTAAGGATAAAATAAAACCAGAGATAAATCGGTTGAAAAGGGAGAGCAGTGTAGAGAGGAAAAGGAATTTGAAAATGGTGGTGTTTGCTTACTCTGAGAGAGAAGGGAGTAACATAAAAAAGAAAGGACAAAGCAGATGGAAGTATATGCTTAGAGAGAAGTTAATATTGAGCAGAGCTAAAAGTAATATTCATGTTGGGCAAAGTGCATGAACTCTAGACAAAAGAAAGAATTATGTGCATGAAGTTCATACAGGAAGGGAATACAAAAATGAATAAGGTAATGACAGCAGCTGACACTAAAGAATGCTTGTGTGAGTTGCTTTTTCCAGGAGACGAGTTAAACACTGAAATCCAATGCCTGTGTTGGTTGGACAGGAAGCAGTACATTTTACCTCACAACATGCTAACCTTGAAGAAATTTCATAGTTGGTTTACCTCCAAGTAATTCAGACAGATTTTTAAAGAACAATGCAAAGGGAACACTTTAAGCAGAACTAGGAAAAATATAGCTAGAGTGTGAAAAAGCTTAACAAAATGCTTCTACTTCTTACCCATAATTTGAGTTACAAAACTATTTACTGTACAGAGTGTTTACAGAGATGAAGTAATATGTCAACCTTTAGTGCTCTAACCTTTCAAAACCTTAGTGATGAGGCTAGCATATAATCATATACTAGGAGGACACCAGTGGATGGAAAAGACTAAACTATGGCTCAAGTAAGATTTTACTATCCATAAATAATGCAAAAGGTTGATAGGATAGATACTCTGAATGCCCAGAGCAGTGGCAGACTAAGTATACCTTAGGTCCTTAGCAGTTTTCAGACAATGAGCCGCCCTCCCCCACAAAATTATTTGGGGTTGCAAGTAAATGCACATGTTCTTTTGGATTCAACTCCTCTACTTAAGACTATTCAAACTGCATCCATTATAATTAACCAACGTCTATACCCATCAGTTGCAGGCAGCAGACTGTGTACACTTCAAATGTCTTATAGTGATAAAATTTGTCATAGAAAAGTATTCCAACCTGCTTTACACAAATGTATGCCAGTTGTACAACGCTAGACTGACTGCTTAACTTGATAATGACAGCAGGATAAGCTATTCTTATTCACAGACAGACCCTGTACTTAGCAACCATAGACTTGTTGCTGACTGTGTACACCTCAGATGTCTGATTACTTTAAATGTAATAATTATGAACATACTTACGTATTACAGGTTTGTTTCACACTAACACATCATAGCACAAGTAATCAAATATTATCAAGTATTTCACATAAAAGCAAACTTATTTCACATAAATGCAGTCTGGTACTTCAAAGCCTGATTAAAATAAGCAAATGAAAAGAAGGTAAATTATTTTGACAGAAAACTACACATTATGAGGAACAAAACAAAACATGATACAGAATTAGGGGCAACTTGCAAACTAAGTGTCATATGAAAGCTATGTAAGTTTATCTTTGCTTCACATAAATAATGCACAACCCACAAATATTCTAACTTATTACACAGAAATGCACATTAATCATGTGAAATGAGATGGATAACTGAGCAAACAACCACATTTTAAGGTTCTTTGACCCACCAGCAGTCCTCACCTCACCCAATATTTATAGTCACTTTGTTGAGTACACCTCATCTGCATGTGATAAAAATAATACAGAGCAAGAATCAAAGACACAGCCAAAATACAATGAGGTATAAATCCCTAAATCAGGTAGATATCTTAGTATTGCTCGTATATACTTAGAAAGTTGCTAGAATAACATTTTGCTTTAGTATACGTTTTCTGAAGAACATGTCTCTCTAACTCATGTTCATCATTCTTCAGTGACTTCAGCCTTTAGTGATTTGCCAGAAACCACTAACTGTATGATGACCAGATCAAAATGAGGCATAGTCAGGGATAGTTTGTGAAATCAGGGACAGTTTCAACTTGATTTCAGACAAACAGTGCCCAAAGCTTATGTCATATAAACGCACAGTAGTCCTGTAAAACTGAAGTGTAAGCTGAGCAAATGACAAGTGGGTAAGTTGCTTTCATTCACAGCAGTACCATCTTACTTGCTCCATTTAGTTACTGCAGTCCTCAATGATTTTTAACAATCCACTCATTTTGCGAGGTACAGATGAAAAATATGAGGGAAAGTTAAGGACAGTCTGCAAAATCAGAAACAGTTTCAGTTGGGGTTTCACACAAACAGTACTGAGAGAGTACATTTTCTAACTTGTTTTATGTAAATGTACACTAGTCCCGTAGAACATGAATATAGCTGGGCAAATGACTATAGGGTAATTTGTCTTTATCCACAGCCAGCCTGTACTCATTTAATGACTGCAGTCCTCAATGGTTTTCCAGAAAACCACAAATATTTACGGCAGAGATTAAAATATGAGATAAAATATTAGACATTCTGCAAAGTTATGCACAGTTTCAACTTGGTTTCACACAAACAACACCCAGAGAATAAATATTCCAACTGACTTCACAGAAATGCACCCCACTCTGGTAAATCCAGACTGCAAGTTGTACAGCCATCAAGAGTGTAAGTTGCAGACCAAAAATATTTCACAGACAAGAATATTAAGTGAAATCACGGACAGTTACTTTCACACATGGACTAGCCAAATGGTAAATACTTCAGTTTATTTCACACAAATGCACAGTAGCCCTTAATTTCCAACTTTAAAATCCACACATAAAAAGAGCATGTTAATTTCATACACAGCACAGTTACCCCCTCTTATCTGGTTTCTTTTCCTGGATATTAAAAAACGTACATTGTGGTAACTCAACAGCATGACTTGTTGATATATTCCAGTGTGGCAATCTAAAATTGAAATAACTTATACATACACTGTTTAATATTCACAGCTTTCTGTTTATTGGTGTCCTGATGAATCATGGGAAGGCAATCAAGAAAAACCTGCAACTCTTTAAATAGGGTTGCAGATTTTAGGCCTTTATTTATTAGACTTTTAAGTAAAGAAACATTGGTTTACTTAAAAAGGACAAACAAATAAATAAAGCACCTGTGCTGAATATCTTCTCCATCTCATGCTGTGCACTCACAAATGGCAAACACCTTGAATATATAAAGGTAAATATTTAAGGAGTCGGACTTTTAATGCATTTATAACTAGAAATCATTGATCACTTGAAATTTTCAGCATATAGACTAAAATGAGATAGCAGCACTGAATATAGCAAAACCTTTAAAATAAAATTATTTCCTTGGCTGGCAATACCTCCTAAGCTGTGGGCCCAGGGTAGCCTCATGAATTGTTCCTATTATAATGTACCACTGGCCGGAAAACAGACCTTGACTTGGGCTTTAACACTCTTATACTTCCAATGTCTATCAAAGATGTGCCATTTGAAGGCCATGCTGTTGACATTGTTGAGTTACTGGTAAAATCCAGCAATGGGTTTCAATATCATTGCTAGATATTTTCTTCTATGGAACTAAGCATCCTAAGGATATCCCACTCTGTGTAAGGCTAATGCTACATCTATAGTTAGGGAGTTAATCATATTATTTTCCTGAGCAGGGATACCTTCAAAAATGCTTGCTGAACAAGGGACTCCATTTATGTCCAGGAAAATGCCCAAACTGTACCAAAGTTTTAAGGTTAAACAATAAAAACCTTCAATGTACCATACCCAGACAAATGGGCTAGTAGATTGTTTTAACCAAACATTAAAATCTATGCTGAGAAAGGTTACCATACCTCCTGTTTGCCATTGGAGAAGCACCACTGGTTTTAACAGTGTTCAGTCATTTTGAATTATTATATGGTAGTAATCCTTGTGAACCCCTGTATGCTGTCAGAGAAGGCTGGGTGGAAGAGAAATCTACATGTAAAAGTGTCACAGAACACTTGCCAGCTGAAAACTTAGGCCAGACGTTGTGATTCCTATCATACAGGAACACATGGAAAGATCACAATCAGCACAACAAAGGGCATATAATAGAAATGCAAGGACCTAGGAATTCAAAGAGTGAGACCAAATGTTAGCTATGGTAAACACATTTTTGGCAAAATGTCAGGGTCCATCTGAAGCAATGGAAATATTAATTACAGTGTTAAACAGTGTGGTAAGAGAAGACCAAACAGATATACAATTGGCAGGATTCACGATGGCTTGCACGGAGTCTAAGAGTAGTGTAAGACTCCATGCAGCCACTGCAATCCAGGAACAGCCTGAATGTGCGTGTAAGAGAGCACCTAAATAGGCTCTTACACGGACATGGCGTGGATATGCTAATTACCTCACTTGCAGCCGAAAGGCATGCAAATCAGGTAATTTCGCAATCCAGGAAGCAGAAACCTGCCCGTGTAAGAGCCGTGTTATCTGCAGAAATGTACTCAGTTGATAACTGAGTACCATTCTGCAAATAACACAATGGAGCCTTGTCAGCTCCAAATAAAGGTTTCAAATGTCCCAGGCAGCATGCCAATGGCCAAATATGTGGCCACTGGCAACGTACCCTGATGCAAACATAAAATAAAAATGTTTTTTTTTTCCGGCGATGTTTAAACGTAGCGCAGCGCCGCGCAAACTGGCTGCGCTATAAAAAAAACAGAAAAATAAAAAGCATGAATTTACAATGGAAGGGAATAGCAGGCTAAAACAACATGGCCACCGAGTAGGGGTTGCTAAGGGGGGAAGCGGAGTGTAAGACATGTAACTAAGCATTAGTAGGCAATCCTATGTAAATGAGTGGTAGGATAGTGAATCGTACTGTTACATTGGAAATGAGCACATTCTGTGCAGTGTAGGAGTAGGATAAGGGGGAGTTACAGAGTAGGAGATAGGTGACATCACAGGGGGGAATGTATGAAAGGAATGCAGCTCATTGGAGCACAGTGGCATGTGAAAGCTGTCAGTCAGACATCATGGAAAGAGGAGTGTCAACAAGTAGGCATGGGAAAGCCAAGAAATGGAAAGTGTACACTGTGGATAACACCAAAGTTTCTTGCAAGGCATGCATGCACGCATGTGCGTGCTGGTAGGCATGAGTAAGCTAGAGTGCACGCGTGTAAGTGTGAGTGTGCGCCTTTAAGGCAGAATACGCATGTAGGAGCCTGTTTAAACACCTGTCAGCTTGTTTGCGCTGGTGTGCGCGCATTTTAACCTGAATAAGCAGATTCTAGTCAGTCTAAGCATGTGTGCGTGCATGTTAGCCACTGTGAGCGTGTTTTCTCTGGTATGTGTGTCGCTCCCCCCCTGAGGAAACAGAAGGGGAAAAAGGAAGCATGGGAAATAGTAGGAAGCTAGCAGGGATTACTGGCAGAGCCAGCAGGTGAAAACAATCAGAAGAAGGCAATTACACAGGCAGAACAGTAGCCCAGCACTTAAAACTCTGCAAACAACAGTGCAGAATGTTTCTCTCAAGAGACACTGCAACAGAGGAGTAAGCTATTAGAAGTGAAAACTGAAAAAGCTTCACTCAGACCAAAAGTGCTAGGGGCTGCCATAGCTGTTATAAGGAGACATATGCAACTTGCTGAGGGTGGTGACTATGCAAATGCTGCCGGACAACCCACAGTGAGGAGACGGAGAAGAGTGTACAGGCCCAGGGTCACCTACCAGGGGTTACATGAACTGGAGATAGTGGAGCGCTATAGACCGGACAGAGACCTCCTGCAGCAAATTGTTGAGCTGTGCAGGCCACGCCTCACACACAGAACCAACAGAGGGGAACCCATACCAGTGGAAATCAAGGTATGTGTTGGCCTAAGAATACTAGCAACAGGTACCTTCCAGAGACCAACTGGTGATATGATGGGGATATCACAGGCATCAGCATCAAGGGTACTGCACCAGTTCCTGGATGCCATGTCAGCACATGTCGGTGATCATGTATATTTCCCCAATTCCCATGAGGTATTGGCCAGCAATATGCGTCTCTTCCAGCAAATAGTGGAATACCCTGAGGTAGTGGGTGCAATAGACTGCACACATATACGCATCAAAGCACCAGCTGGTGAGCGGGGTAGGGCCTACATTAACCGCAAGGGCTTCCCTTCCATCAACTGCCAGGTCATGTGTGATGCCCAGGGCATAATAATGAATGTGTGTGCTGGCTGCCCTGGAAGCTACCATGATTCCCATATCTGGGATCTGATGCAGCTGTACCAGACATTTCCAATGGGGACATCCCACATGTTCACTTAGTGGGGGATGCTGGCTATGCACTGGAGCTGTGGCTGATGACAGCCATCAGAAATGCACACACACCTGAACAAGAACGCCATAATGAGGCACACGCACAAACACGAAATGTAATCGAGCGTGTGTTTGGGCTGCTCAAGTCACGGTTCCGGTGCCTGGACACATCTGGTGGAGCCTTGCAGTACTCACCAACTACATGTACTCAAATTGTTATGGTATGTGCTATGCTACATAATATGATTCTGCAAAAACAGCTGCAGCAGGACCAGCATAGGGCTGGGCCAAACAGCCCCCCACCATTGTCAAGCCAATCACAGGCAGAGCGTGACTCGGAGGAGGAACAACCTGAGCCTGCCCCAGTAGGCAGAAGGAAGCGTGCCCAGTATACCTTGGCCTTGGCAAAGCAGCAATGTATAGCACATACACTGGCTCAGTAGGAACCCTGGAAATGATACCTCTCTCTGACTCACACATATAGTAAAAGGGATGCCTAAGTTGACACAACCTGCTATCAAACATGTACAGGGAGTGTAGTATGTGCATCCAACATAGACAGCCCTGCAGCACCACCTGAGGCATGATTGCCATGTGTTAAGCAATGTAACACCATGTAGTATATGCAAACTTGATGACCCTGACTAACATCCTACCCTCACTAAGCATGATGCCACAATATGAAGACGAGATGATCAATTACAATAATTGGCTTAAGTATTGCTGTTAGTCAAAGGGGATCCAATGCGTGCCAGCCTGGGATGACATGCTGAGCAAGACACGATACTCCACCTGCTAGGGATGGCGTGCACCTATCAGTCCTGGCCTTTTGGATACTGGCAAAGGCTGTTGTCGCCCCCACCATGCCTTGAATAGGTAAGGCTCAAAACACAAACCCACCTCCATAGGTATCACAAGGGATAAGAACCTAGATGTAATGCTACCCAATGCCAGAAGTCTAAACTGCAAGATGCATGCAGTCTAAACTCCCCTCAGCATGGAGAATGTTGATATCTGTCCTGTAACAGAAAACTGGGTCAAGGCTCACAAGAGCACCCTAACACTACCAGGTTACACCTCATACCATGCTTTACAGCCCCAAAACATGGAACAAACTACAAAAGGAGGGTGACTAGCAATAATTGTCAAGGATAACCACACCCCCATGTTGGTACCACAACAAGAAGCAGCATGGACTATCCATGGTCAAGTAACAGTGGCTAAAACTGCCTCCCAGTTTGTAGCCTGCTACAGACTACCCTCCTAACACCAGGAACTGCACTTGGCCTACGTTGAAACACATGGAAATATCAAGCTCTCCAAACAACATTATATTGGGTGACTGAAAATACTCAAACATAGACTGGGAGCATTATGCCAGCTCCAACACCCTAGGCCAAAGGTTCCTAGAATCCATAAACCAAAATGCTCAGAAACAGCGTACCACTCCCACAAGAGGGGTAAGCATACTGGATGTGATAATCAGCAACATGGGTACTCTATGACCAGATGAGAAGTGTATCCTTCACTGGTAAGATCAGACCATAGAGTAATCACACTGGATATTCACATCCTGACCACAGTCCCTGGCCAGAAAACCACAGTGAAAAACATGTGTAAAGGAAATGTTGCACTCCTCCAAACTGATGTGGAATCCATTAAAGGCCCTGTGCCTGTGGAAAATATGGGCCACACCTCAGAACCATTTATAAATGCATTCTATGAACACTGTCAAGAATGCATGGATTATGCAATCCCAAATAAAACCAAGGCCCAATACCATACACGCAGGCATCTGGCATGGTGGACCCCAGCCATTACCAAACCATGCAAGAAAATGAGGAAGCTACTACATGATAGAGCAAACCCAAAAAGGGAAGTAATCTCTGATCAGTATTATGGCAATAAAATATGGCCACTCATAAAATCCACTAAGGCCAGCTACAACAAGTTGAATCTGTGAATCTTGGGCAATGTTACACCTGCCCCATGTACACAGACAACCCCTCCTCCCCCCAAGAAATACAAATATATGTGAGAGATGCAACCATTTATCCAAACTGGAGGCTGAGCTCTCTCAACTCAGTACTGTCAAAACTAGTCAGGAGGAGAAGGTAACCACACACCACAAACCCAGTCTCACATAGACCTATCACAACTGCAAACCAAAGACATAAACACACAAAAACATTCCCGGAGGCTCTAATTAAAAATCCACCAAATCAACAGAAGCCTCCAAAGCAGAGACCCAAGCAACCACTACCTCCAAACATAGCACATGCAACACATAGTACACAAAGTCCGTGTGCCAAACAGTCACAGCCCGTAAGGACAAACAACATGCCTGATACACTTGTAATAGGTGACTCCATAGTCAGACACACTGATGTCCCGCTCACCAGACTGAACAAGGAAAAGGATACAGTAAGCTGCCTGTAGGCTGCTACAATCCGCCACAGAACACAAGCACGCAGGTCACTCCAAAGCAAGTACAAATATGACTCAGTCATTGTCCATGCTGGTGTGAATGACCTGAGACGTACCTCCCTGGACTACATGAAAAGAGACATAGAAGAGCTCTCCGATTATGTAGGCCAGGCCAGTATGACTCTGACCCTGAGCAGCATCCTACCCTCACCAAGAATGATGCCACAGTACAAACACAGAATGATCAGCTTTAACAAGTGGCTCAATTACTGGTGTCATTCCAAGGGGATCCAATGTCTGTCTGCTTGGGATGTCATGCTTGACAAGCCACGCTGCTTTGCCAGGGATGGCTTGCACCTGTCATCCCTGGGCATCTGGATATTGGCTAAGGCTCTTGCCACCTCCATAGTGCCTTTTGTAGGCAAGGCTGAAAAGACAAACCACCTCCCTAGAAAACATAAGTGGAAAAAACATAAGGGTAATGCTGCTCAATGCCAGAAGTCTAAACCTCAAGATGCATGCTCTCGAGGCCCTCCCCAGTATGGAGAACATCGATGTCTGTGCAGTGATGAAAACCTGCATCAAGGCTCCTGAGAGCACCCCAGCACTACCAGGTTATACCTCATGTCATGCTTTTCGACACCAAAACCTGGACCAAACCACAAAAGGAGGGGGAGTATCCATATTCAGCAAAGATACCCACACGTCCAGGTTACTGACAATGCACGAAGCATCAGAGACCATCCATGTGCAACTAACCGTAGGCAAAATCTGTACAGTTTGTAGCATGCTACAGACCACCCTCTCAAACCCAGGAACCCCACTCAGCCTTCCTGAAGACACTGGAGAGTATGAATGTCTCTCCAAATACCAAACAAGGTACTCACAAATTACCACATAGGTGGTAATCCATTACATATGGAAGCAGTAATCAGGGACCTAGGGACACAAGTGGACAGTAACCTCTCATGTGACACTCACATTGCCAACGTGGCTAGGAAGACCTTCTATATTGGCCACCTTATCATGAAAGGATTCACATCTACATCAAGAGAGGTCATTGTGCCCCTATACTCTTCTCTTATCAGGCCCATAATTGAGTACAATGCCCCATTTGGGATGTACCTTACCCGACACCTGCAGCAGTTAGAAAGACCTCAAAAGTACCTCACCAAGAGGATAAGGGGTCTCAAACATTTGTCATATGCTGCCTGTCTGACGACACCCCAACTGTATGCAGTCACATACTGCATACTCAGAGGCGATGTATGTCCGATGTACAAGGCCATGTCCAATACAGAATTAATAGACATGCTCCAACTCAGAAAATCCAAATCCATCAGAGCTGCAAGAGCGAGAGATGTCAACCTCAACACATAAATAAATAGGATGTGCTGGAGGGACAGATTCATAACCCAGAGGCTCCCTACACTCTGGAACAGAATCCCACTCCATGTTAGGCAGAGCCTCTCACTGACTCTCTTCAACAGGAATCTTGCCAAGTGGATGGGAGATCGTAGATTTACAGTGGGGGTCTTCACTGTGTCACGTCTAGACAGAGGCACAGTAAAGTAAACCCTAAATGGGCATAATATTCACATAGCAAGGGGTGGCAAAAGCCACACACACTCTGGATAGGCTTATAAATGCCCTAGGGCAGATAGCCTAGTATGAACCTATGAACCTATGAAGATACAAATTGTACAGGACACTAAGGATAATCACAAGGCTTTCTTAACTGATGGTTGGAGCCTTGTTGGGAATTCACAGATATGCTCTGAATTACCAAATATTACAAACAATGCACCAAACCCACACACATTGCCAACATCCAACCTGACAGGTTCAGTGCAAACTCCCCCCGCCCCAAAATGCCAAATATCTATCCCAGCAGAGTGCTGGCCCCTTGACATTGCAGATGCTGAGGTAACAGCAAGCATCTTCAAAGCAAAACACACAGCATCAATGGTATGAGATGGTATCCTGGGCTGTGTCCAACATGAACTCCAAGAAGAATGGAACGCCAAATAACACTACTGCTCAATTTCAGCCTTACCACAGGATATGTACCCAAAGAGCAGTGTACAGCAACAGTGGTCCCTCTCCACAAAGGTGGTGCCGGAATGGATACTGCAAACTATCACCCCAAAATCCTGACAAGCTTGGTCTGCAAAGCTATGGAAAGGATCATCATGGACCTCAGAAATAAAGATATTGGGGACCTACAGACACTGGACCCTACCCAGCGTGGCTTTCTTAAGGGCAGATCCTGCCCCTTAAACATGTTTGACTCATTTGAAACAGTCATCAAGGCCATTGATGAGGGGAATGTGGTCCACACAGCCTATCTGGACCTTGCAAAAGCCTTCCATACAATACCCCACGTGTTCATTAGAGATATGCTCACCAGCTTAAATATAAACCCTTATGTCAGTAGATGGGCTGCAAACTAGCCCAAGGACAGAACTGACATGGTCAGAAATGCTGCAGCCATGTCAGACTACAAACCAGCTACAACTGGCATCCCACAAGGCTCGGTCCTGGGACCTCCCTTGTTTGGTATATATTTCCCATAGGCACAGGCCAACATGGAAGGACTGTGTCTGAACAAGTTTGCAGAGGACTACAAACTGGGCACCATATCTGACCCTTCAGTCGACACAAGCATCCTACAAAAGGGCCACATAGAAACAGATAACTGGTGCCAGAGCCATGTCATCAAGCTAATTGCAGAAAAGTGTATAGTCATCCCCTGTGGATAAACAGTAAGTGCCCACCAATTACCACATAGGTGTTAACCCATTAAGTACTTTAGAAGTAATAAGAGACCTGGGGACACAATTTGATAGATATCTTGCATTTGACAACCATGTGGCTGTAGTGGTTACAGAAACATACCATATACCCACCTAATCATGAAGGTAGTCAGATCTAGATCAGGGGAGGTCATCGTGCCTCTTCAGTCATCCTTCATCAGCCTCACAATTGAGTACAATGGCCCCTGTGGGATGTGCCTCAGCAGACACCTCCAGCAACTGGAAAGACCCCAAAAGTACCTCACCAGGAGGATCAAAGAGCTCGAACAGATGCCATGTGTTGCCTGATTAAACAATTTGCAGCTCCACACAGTGCCATAGTGCCTGCCCAGAGGCAATCTGTGCCTGATGTATAAAGCCATGTCCAAGCTGGAATCAATGAACATGCTGCACCTTGTACAATCTGAATGCCAGTGAGCTATGCACATGAGAGACCTGAACCCCAGCACTGACATACATAGGACATGCTGTAGTGATTGATCCATTACCCAGAAGCTCTCTCCACTCTTGAGTAAACTTCCAGTACAGGTTAGCCAGAGAGTCCCTCATTGACTCTCCTCAAGAGGAATCTTGATGAGTGGATGGGAGATGGTAGGTTTACCCTGGGTATCACTGTTATGTCACGAGTAGACAGAGGCACAGTATACTAACCTTGAAATATGTCATGGCAAAATCCAGTTACAATGTGTGTTGAAGGACAAACACACTCTCTGACTAGCAGTAGAAATGGCCTAGGGCACATCGCTAGTGTTTGTCAATGTCCACCCAAGTTGTGGAATACACTACCAATGTTGGACAAGCCTGGTTTAAGTAGTCCATATCTGAACAAAATGCAATGTGGTCATATTAGCACAACTGACCCTTAACCAGTCTGGTGTGCTCACTATGAATATTTAAAGCAGGGATAGGACTGAAACCCAGGTTACTGTCCACCACATTGAAAGTACTGAACCAGTACACTATACGATATTACAGTGTTTGGTCAGTATGAAAGGATGTTGACAACTGTATGCAAACTATCCCATGGAAACCCTGCAGGCACAGTATAATCCCTGTTGAGTTCAGACACAAAACAGTTGGGCAGTAAGTACACAACATGACTCCCAACACACAACTATAAATGTGAAATATTGTTGAAGTTCACACACAACCACAAATGTGGTGGGCTGCAGATTTCAACATATGGAAAGCTCACACTGGGCATGCTCGCACACTTTGATAAATGAGACATATGTCAGGCAACAAGCCATGGAAAGCCTGAACTGGGCATGCCACACACTTAGGCCATGTCTCAGTTTAGCAGTTGGCCACACATACCTGGTATTTGTATGTGTTAATCCAGGAACCAACCACAATACAGCAATCTGCCCAGTGCACACAGTTAAATGACTACAGAGACATAAGTTAAATAGTGGATCCCTCTCATATTCAAACATCTTCCACAGATACACAAGTTGTTCATAGAAACAGGGAAAGCTATGGCAATAAAGACCTGCAAACAGTTTATCAGCAACAAATATTGTGCATCTGAAAATTAAACATATGGGTGTAGAGGTCAATACTAGGCTGTTTGCCCTAGGGAATGCAAGCTTAGCCAGAGTGTGCTTGGCGTCTGCCTCCCCAGTACAGTAGGTTACTGTGCCTCTGTAAAGTAGGTCACAGAAGGCACCGTTTAAGGCTAGTGTGCTGTGCCTCCATCACACAGGGACACAGTGGAGATCCCAGGGGTTGAATTTGCAATGTCACATCCATGTGGCTGGTGTTTGCTGGAAGATGGTTGGCGAGAACTTATAACAGTAATTGGGCGTGAATTACAGACTGAGGGGAGCCTTATCTGCAGTGTCTGGACAATTTCACTGTCAACACTTTGACGTGATGAGTTTGAGGGATTGAAGTGTCGTGCCAATACTGTTCAGAGACATCCTCCCTTTGTGGGATATTGCTCTGTAATGTATTAGCTCCCTCCTTCTGTTGTACAGCTTATATATGGCTGGTGTACACCAGACAGGTCTCCTGTTGTGGAGGTGTCACGGGTTTATTTGGGATAGCATGATCAATGCAAACCTTCCAGATGCTCATAGAATGCAATTGTCAAGGATTATGCAGAGTGGCCTGTATAATCCCCCAGCATGGGTCCTTTGAAGTCTTCCACCCCAGTCTTCACAAGTGCAAAGTCTGCTTTTGATAAATACTTTGTTTGCAGTGACTCCCTTGCCTGGGGATGGGGATGGGATATGGATGTCCAGGGAAAGTTGGGTATGGTCAGATATTAACAATGGTGGTCTACCTCTGGTGTGGAACATAGAGTCCCCATGTTGCAGATGGTCAGGTCCAATATGTATTCCCCCTTGAGGCTGTGGTGAGTGGTCCTGCCATAGCACATGGATTCACAAATTGTAGTGGCTGTAGGGTGATGTTGTTGAGGCCTGAGTAGTTCCCCCACACAATATACCTGTACCTGACGTTAACCACTGTAATGGTGTATGTGAACACCTTCATATCCTACACTGTTCCCCGGGAAGCAAAGTGTGTGTCCTGGATATGGGAGGGGTGGTCTGAACTGGTTGTGTTGTGTGTTACAGGTCCTGTGGTCACGAAGCATGGTATAAAACATAACCTGGCAGTGCTAATGTGCATATCTGACCCTGAAGTAGGCGGCTGTTAATGCATATATATGCTATCCCCCTAACTGACAGATAGTAATAGATGTACATACTTCTATATAAATAATGATGTCAGCACCCTATAAATACTACAGGAGAAGAACAGATATCCAGTAATTCGAATAGCGTGCCCCGCTAAGGCGTCTCTCTGAAGTGTCATAATATAGTTAGGTAGGGGTTTGAATCTTGCAAATGCTGAGTGTGTGTTAGGGTGAGGGGGGTTAGTGTGTGTGAAAGAAATGTCCCTTTTGGCAACTAGAAAAACACACTACATGATGCACATTCCTCTTTCTAAACACTGATGATATCAGCACCCTATAAGTACAGCAGGAGAAGGAAAGCCTCCTAGTAATGCAAATAGCGGACTCTGCTAATGCGTTTTTCTTAAGTGTCATAACATAATTAGATAGTGGTTTGAATCCTGTAAATGCTGTGTGTGGTTGGGTGAGGGGGGTTAGTGTGTGTGCAATGCTGTGTGAAAGAAATGTCCCTTTCGACAACTAGAAGAACACACTACATGATGCACATTCCTCTTTCTAAACACTGATGATGTCAGCACCCTATAAGTAAAGCAGGAGAAGGAAGACCTCCCAATAATGCAAATAGCACGCTCATCTAATGTGTTTCTCTCAAGTGTCATAACATAGTTAAGTAGAGGTTTGAATCCTGCACATGCTGTGTGTTTGGGTGAGGGGAATTAGTGTGTGTGAAAGAAATGTCCCTTTTGACAACTAGAAGAACACACTACATGATGCACATTCCTCTTTCTAAACACCGATGATGTCAGCGCCCTATAAGTACAGCAGGAGAAGAGAAGCCTCCCAGTAATGCAAATAGTGCGCTCCGCTAATGTGCTTTTCTCAAGTGTCATAACGTAATTAAACAGGGGTTTGAATCTTCCAAATGCTGAGTATGTGTGTGGTTGGGTGAGGGGTGTTAGTGTGTGGGCAATTCGGTGTGAAAGAAATGTCCCTTTTGACAACTAGAAGAACACACTACATGATGCACATTCCTCTTTCTAAACACTGATGATGTCAGCACCCTATAAGTATAGCAGGAGAAAGGAAGCCTCTAAGTAATGCGTATAGCGCGCTCTGCTAATGCATCTCTCAAATATCATAACATAGGTAGGGGTTTGAATCCTACAGATGCCATGTGTGTTTTTGTCACACAGTTTGTCCATGTGTGCGGGGTGTTGCTCTTAATATTGTATGACATAGATTATATCAGTAATGTCAATGCACACATGAGGTATGTGTGTGCCACATAGACATATGTACTTGTGACCTTAAATAGTTCCCATGTCTGAAGCCTGCCTCATGTGACTACATGGAATTTGCATTACACAACTTTATGACTGTGGTTTTCTGTGCAGGGGCTGCATTTAGTATGTGAATATACAGTGAGAGTAGTCTATGGTGTCATCTTACCAGCGAGGGATACACTTCTGGTCTGGAGCATATAGTCCACATGTTGGTGATGATCAGGTGCAGCATGTTTTCCCCTCTTGTGGGAGTGGTAACAAGTTGTTCCATAGCAATTGAGTGTATGGATTCTAGGAACCTTACACCTAGGGTGTTGGAGCTACAGTAATGCTCCCAGTCTATGTGTGGGTAAATGAAGCTGCCCAATATATTGTTGTTTGGAGACACCTGCAGATATTCATGTATTCTTAAGTAGGCCAAGTGGGTTACCTTGGTTTAGGAGGGTGGTCCGTAGCAGGCTATGAACTGGAAGTCAGTTTAACCCACTGTTAGTTGCATGTGGATAGTCTGTGATGTGTCACACTGTGGCAACAACTTGGGGGTGTGGGTATAGGTTCATAGGTTCATAGGTTCATACTAGGCTATCTGCCCTAGGGCATTTATAAGCCAAGCCAGAGTGTGTTTGGCTTTCGCCACCCAGTTTAGATTAATGTTGCTATGCCCTTTTCTGAGGTTAGTATACTGTGCCTCTGTCTAACATTGACACAGAAGTGATACCCAGGGTACACCTACAATCCCCCATCCACTCATCATGATTCCTCTTGAAGAGAGTCAATGAGGGACTCTGCCTAACCTGGACTGGGATTTTATTCCAGAGTGAAGGGAGCCTCTGGGTTATGAATCTGTCCCTCCAGCATGTCCTATTGATGTCAGTGCTGAGGTTCAAGTCTCTCGAGCGCAAAGCTCGATAGGAGTTTGATTTTCTGAGGTGCAGCATGTCCATTACTTCCAGATTGGACATGGCATTATACGTCTGGCACAGATCGCCTCTGAGCAGGCCGTATGCCACTGAGTATGGAGTTATGTTAACCGGGCAGCATATGGCATCTGTTTGAGCTCTTTGATCCTCTTGGTGAGGTACTTTTGTGGTCTTTCCAGTTGCTGCAGGTGTCTGGTAAGGTAAATCCCAAAAGGGGCATTGTACTCAATTATGGTCCTGATGAGGGATGAGTAAAGAGGCACGATGACCTCCCCTGATCTAGATGTGAATCCTGTCATGATTAGGTGGGCTATATAAAATGTTTTTCTAACCACTTTGGCCACGTGGTCGTCAAAAGAGAGATTGCTATCAACTTCGGTCCCCATGTCCCTAATTACTTCTTCCGTACGTAATGAATTACCACCTATGTGGTCATTTGTGGCCACTTTGTTTTTGCCAAAGGGGATGACTATACACATTGTGGCATTTAGCTTGAGGCCATGGCTCTGGCACCAGTTGTCTGTTTCTATGAGGCCCTTTTGGAGGATGGTTGTGTCGGCTGGAGAGTCAATTACAGTGCCCAGTTTGCGGTCATCCGTGAACTTGGTCAGCCACAGTCCTTCCGTGTTGGCCTGTACCTCCGAGACATATATACCGAACAGGAGAGGTCCCAGGACTGAGCCTTGTGGGACACCACTTGTAACTGGTTTGGAGTCTGACATGGCTACAGCAATTCTAACCATGTGGGTTCTGTCCTTGAGCCAGTTTGCAACCTATCTAGTGACATAGGGTTGTATATTTAAGCTGGTGAGCTTATCTATAATGCTTGAGTGGGGTATTGTATCGCAGGCTTTTGCGAGGTCCAAGTAGGCTGTGTGGACCACCTTCCCCTTGTCAATGGCCTTGTTGACTGTTTCAAAGAAATCAACCAGGTGTAAGAGGCAGGATCTGCCCTTAAAGTCACACTGGGTAGAATCCAGTGTCTGTAGGTCCCCAATATCTTTATGTATGAGGTCCATGATGATCCTTTCCATAGCTTTGCAGACCAAGCTAGTCAGGCTTATGGGGCGATAGTTTCCAGGATCAGTTGAGGCACCACCTTTGTGGAGAGGGACCACTGTTGCTGTACGCCACTCTTTGGGTACATAACCTGTGGTAAGGCTGAGATTGAACAGTAGTTTTATGTTTGGGTTTAGCTCATCTTGGAGTTCATGTAGGATGCAACCCGGGACACCATCTGGTCCCATTGATGCTGTGTTATTTGCTTTGTAGAGGGCGGCTCTTACCTGAGCATCTGAGATGTCAGGGGGGCAGCACTCTGCTGGGATAGATATTTGCCCTTCTGGTGGGGAGGGGGGGGGAGAAGTTTGTGCTGAACCTGTCAGCTAGGATGTCGGCAATGTCTGTGGGTTCGGTGTAGTCTTTTGTCATTTTGGACTAATTCTGAGCATATCTGGGAATTCCCACCCAGGTTCCTAACATAACTGAAGAAAGCCTTGTGATTATCCTTAGTGTTCTGTGCATTTCATCTCTCAAAGCTGTCCTTAGACAATTTTATGAGTGCCCGTAGTATTTCGCTAACACTGAACAGAGATGCCTCCCCTTTTCGGGGTTTTTCTCTATCATGTAGTAGCTTCCTCCTTCTATTGTATAGTTTGATTATGGCTGTGGTCCACCAGACAGGACATCTGCCTTTGTAGGATTGGGTCTTGTTTTTATTTGGGATTGCATGATCCATGCATTCCTGAAAGTGTTCATAGAATGCGTTTATAAAGGATTCTGTGGTCTGGGCCATATTTTCCACAGGCCCGGGGGCTTTGAAGGATTCCACTTCAGTTTTGAGGGGTGTGGAATTTGCTGTAGAGAAGTTTTACACTGTGGTTTTGTGGGCAGGGGGTGGGGTTGGGATGTGAATATCCAGTGAGATTGGTTTATGGTCTGATCTTACCAGTGAGGGGTACACTTCTGGTCTGGAGCATAGAGTCCCCATGTTGGTGATGAACAGGTCCTGTATGTTTCCCCCTCTTGTGGGAGTGGTAACAAGTTGTTCCATAGCATTTGCGTGTATAAATGCTAGGAACCTTTGAGCTAGGGTGTTGGAGCTAGAGTAATGCTCCCAGTCTATGTTTGGGTAGTTGCAGTCCACCAATATAATGGTGTTTGGAGAGACCTTCATATTTCCAGTGTTCTCAGGAAGGCCAAGTGGGGTTCCTGGGTTTGGGAGGGTGGTGTGTGCCAGGTTATGAACTGGAAGGCAGTTTTACCCATTGTTAGTTGCACATGGATAGTCTCTGATGCTTCGTGCTGTACCACCAACCTGGAGGTGTGTGTATCTTTGATGAATATTGATACTCCCCCTCCTGTTCTGTTTCGGTGCAAGTTTTGGAGCCGACAAGCATGGTATGAGGTATAACCTGGCAGTGCTGGGGTGCTATTGGGAGCCTTGAACCAGGATTCTGTTACTGCACAGATATTGATGTTCTCCATGCTAAGGACAGTTTCCAGTGCATGCATCTTGAGATTTGCACTGCTGGTGTTGAGTAGCATTACTATTAGTTTCCTATCCCTTGTGATACCTATGGATGTGGTTTTGTCTTTTGAGCCTTGCCTAAAAAAGGCACTATGGGGGTAGCAAGAGCCTTTGCCAATATCCGAAAGCCCATGGGTGACAGGTGCAAGCTGTCCCTAGCAAAGCATCGTGGCTTGTCGAGCATGTCATCCCAGGCCGACAGGCATTGGATCCCCTTTGAATGACACCAAAACTTAAGCCAATTGTTGAAATTGATCATCTTGTCTTCATATTGTGGCATCATTCTTGGTGAGGGTAAGATGATGCTACTCAAGGTCAGGGTCATACCAGCCTGGGCCACATGCTCAGAGAGCTCCTCTATGTCTCTTATCATGTAGTCCAGGGAGGTACGTCTCAGGTCATTCACACTGGCATGGACACTGACTGAGTCATATTTGTACATGCCTTGGAGTGACCTGTGTGCTTGTGTTATGTGGCGGATCATAGCACCCGACAGGCATCTCACCGTGACCTTCTCCTTGTTCAGCCTGGTGAGCGGGACGTCATTGTACCTGATGATAGAGGCACCTATTACAAGTGTATCAGGTGTGTTGTTTAGCCTTAAGGGCTGTGACTGTTCGGCACACTGGCTTTGTGAGCTATGTGTTGCACGTGTTCTGTTCTGGGGTAGTGGTTGCTGTGTGTCTGCTTTGAAGGTGTCTGCTGCTTAGGCAGAATTTTATTTAGAGACTCCGAGTATGTTTTTGTGTGTTTATGTGTTTGGATTGCTGTTGTGGTAGGTCTATGTGAGACTGGAATTGTAGTGCCTGGGGTTTCCTTCTCCTCCTGACAGGTTTTGCCAGTACTGAGTTGAGAGAGCTTAGCCTGCAGTTTGGCTATATGGTTGCATCTCTCACATGTGTTGGAATTTGTTGGGAGGAGGAGAGGGTTGTCTGTGTACATGAGGCAGTTGCAACATTGCCTCTAGATTCCAAGATTCACCAGCTGGACCGGAGAGGAGATTGACAACTGACCTTTGGACATGCTAGAATAGTATTGGGAATTCCTTTATAATTAACAGCAAAAAGGGCCAATGGGGAACAAGGTACTCAAGGTGAGTTTGTGAGGGTGTAGTGCTTTTAATTTGTTAGTGCTGGCATATATAAATGCTTTAGTGAGCAAGTGCCAGGTAACTCAAATGCAATGTGTTAGAGGTAACTTAAATGCAAAAATGACAAACAGTAACTTTCTGTCAAGTGAAACAAGGAAATACGTACAGTAAGCAATGCAGATGTCACAAGGGATCCACAGAGGCGCTGTTAAGCTGCGTTTCAGGTGGAATTGGTGTTTCAAGGAAATAACAAGCAAACAAGCATACAAACAAAGCTACATTCAGCAGGCCTGGATCTAGTCTATGCTACAGCAAACAAGGTGTACCAATTTCAGTAAGAAACAGTTCAAATATGCAGCAACTATAAGCCTTTAGCAAGAAATACACAGCTTAGACGGGCAGAGTCCAGCCTCTCCTCCCACAAGAGTGCAGACCATGAACCTTCGTAATGTAAAATAACTGGCCTGAAGCCCAAGTGCTTAAACCAGAACTAATACACATTTAGAATAACAGACACTGAGCCCTCAATCAGCAGTTCCCAACTTAGTAGGATGTATGCTACCTGTCCTGCTACCACAGTATCCTTGACATTTAATGAGACTCACCTCCTGTCATAGTTAGTTCTGTGTTTCGGGGCTGTCAAGCATGGTATGAGGTGTAACCTGGTAGTGCTAGGGTGCTCTTGGAAGTCTTGAACCTGTTGTCTATTACTGCACAGATATAAACATTCTCCATGCAGAGTAGAGTTTGGACTGCATGCATCTTGCGGTTTACATGTCCATCATTGAGTATCATTACTTCCATTTTCTTATCCCCTGTGCTACCTATGTAGGTGGCCTTCTGTTTACAGCCTTACCACCAGAATGCAAAGATTTGCAGACATTACACTATGGTAATTAATAGGGGTGTACCAAACAATACAATGACAATCATACTGTTAATGCATCAGGCATACTGAGATATACCCACAATGATATCATTACACTGTACAGTTGATAACATGATAATATTACTACACTTCTATGTAGTCACCCTGTGCATCAGCACCATGTTAACCGGTTCCTGCATCGTTGTTACAGATTTCAGGAGTGGCACAGTTTTATCATATGCATAGGGTGTGTACTTGGTATGCCTGAGTCTGCCACTGATACAACCAATCGACATGTATGTGTGTGTGTGTTAGTGAGGGACAACAGTACAAGATGGGGCAATGTTGATGCAGTGTGTGCATGTATGTGTTAGCCCTAGGTGTTAGCATTATGCATGTGTGTATGCATGCACACAGTTCCACCTCATGGCTGCCATATACGGGTGTTTGTGGACAGCCACAGACTGTACCTGCCAGGTCATACAGATCACTGTCTCTGGCCACGGACACGGTACCTGTGCCTGGCAGGGGTGCTACGGACAGTATCAGGTACTAAGCCAGACTGGGTACTGTCATCAGAAGCAGTTGGTTGATGACTGGAGACATGTCCCTGCTGGGACTGTCCAGAGCCACGTGCACGTGGTCTCCTAGGACAGTCTGATGACAGCACAGACTCAGCATTGCAGGTGCTGGTACTGGCACTATGGGAGCGGCCGTGGGTTTGTTGTCATCCACGACGACTGCCAGCTGCTGCTGTTGCTGGCAAACGTCCACGTCGACACCTCAACTGTCCTGCGTTGCCCTGGCTCATGGACATGTAGTTGTGGAACAGATCTAATGTGTCCCCCCAACGTCTGTCAATGACCTCGGTGAAATTATGGATGGTAGCCACAACGTCACGCATAGTGTCATTCATAGCATTTCGATGTGCTCTCAGCTCCCTCAGACCCTGTCTGGTGTACTGTTCCATACGTGACTGTGCCTGCATTACAGTCCGTAACATAGCTGAGGTTGAAAGACCTCTGTGGGCACGTCTGACAGGGGCAGTACGACCACGGATGCTCCCACGAGAACCCCTGGACATCTGCCTGTGTGGTACCATGTCAGGACTCTGGCCATGGCTGCTGTGAGGGGATGCATGTGCCACTGATACCACATTACCCTGGTCAATGCCCACTGTATGCTGTCCATCACCTAGGGACATTGGTGACAATGGATGTATTGGCAGGATGACTGTGCGCATTGATGGGGTTGACAGCTGTGTACTGTCGATTGGCTGACCAAGAATGGACCCTGGCACACCTCCCTGTGCCATTACACAGGTATCATCATTATCACTATCCCAACAGCGGATTCAGGTTCCCTGCTGCACACCACCAGAGCAACACCAGAACCTGTGAGAGGAAGACAGGAAACACAGTTTACAATGTGTACACAATGTTACCACAGATGCATGCACATGCACACATGGGCACATGCACACTTGCACACATGCACACATGCACACATGGGCACATGCACACATGCACACATGGGCACATGCACACATGCACACATGCGCACATGCATACATGCACACATGCGTACATGCACACATGCACACATGCACACATGCGCACATGCACACATGGGCCCATGGGCACATGCACACATGCACACATGGGCACATGCACACATGGGCACACGGGCACATGCACACATGCGCACATGCACACATGCACACATGCACACTTGCACACTCCTCAGTACATGAGATACAAACACACAGACACAAACACACCTGCAATCAAACACATAGCAATACCGTTTGAGGGTATTATTACTATTATTATCATTAGTATTAAAGGATTGTTATTACACACTCACCAGCATGGATTGGCTGCCTTGCTGTTACATCAGAGGGACCTGCACAAATAAGACATTTATTATCAGTGGGCACAACTGTGCCATTGATACTGTGAGTATGATACAGTTCAGTAGTACAACAGTTGGCTTTCACAGGTCTACTGCTGATATTGAGAATATCACTCTTGCACAATAATTACCAGGATAACAACTACAAACACAGTACACACCTCACACGTGCATAAACTACCAGTGTAGAGAACAGTCAACTATAGATATGGCATGTTACTTGCACGCTCCAAGTCCTCATGCTGGGTGGCTCCAGCCTCCATCATTACACATGTGTACGGATGTTGTTGTTGTTGGGCTGGAGCCACAACACTTAGGAGGAGCCCCTCCAGTCTGGTGAGGGGGGTGTATAGCCGCCCCACCACCTGTGGCAAGCTGTTGCCTGTGGATATCAGACGCACGCTGACGGACATTTCTAATTAAATCACTGCAGTGATGGCGTACCTGCTCATATGTCCGGTTATGCATGCCTATGTCATTTACCCGATGGACAAGGTCTTGCCACAGTGCAGCCCTCTCCTGCTGGTTCTGGCTGGTGTGGGAAAAGAGTGTTGCAAAATCTCACACCAGGCTCTGGTGTATCTCCTCTTCCTCTGCATAAGAGTATGTGGGGTTGCGCTGGTGCACCATCGCCCTGGAAGGAAAAGAAAAATATGTGAGCAAGTGATATGGCACACATAATACTCTACAGTAGTGATATCGTTGAACTGCCATATATAGCATCTGTCTGTCTATTAGGGGATACACATGTAAATGATCACATATCAGTGCACAGCCAACAACTGTGTGACAGTGCCTGGCACACTCCATACAACAAACAAGTATACTCCAGCAGTTGGCACACTGTTTGAGGTCCAATGCACACTGGGAGTTTGTATCAAGGTAATGTATGGGGAACATTGTCAACCCATGCAATGCATGCAATGCACAGTACAAATTTCACTGGTAATGCACCGTAGTCTTTGTTGCCATAACCATACCTACACCGCAGTCACATACAGGGAACCACAGCACAACATATGGCAATGTAGTATGTTTGTATCCCAATACCTGACACATCTTTCTCTGACCTCACACCAAGGACACACACTACCATGACAGACACAAAGTCATGCTGAGCAATCACACCATTACAGACCTTGCACACAGTCAGTGGCACACTCATTCCACCTCACATAGTTGGTATTGCAATGAATACATGTGTGTGTGCATTGTGTCATAGGCAGGTAGTATGCTATTGGCCCTGGGCCTACAGCAGCATACTGTTATGCTACCCTGCCCCTTGGGACACATGTAATGTGATTGTACTTGCTCCTGTCAAACAGTTACACAGGGTGACTCATATGGCATATTACCTATCTGCATAACATTCAACAGGGGTATGTCTGACATCTACTAATGGGGAGCCTTGCTTCTTAATGCTGGGTGGTTTACTCCAGGGTATGGCTTATTTGTAGGTAGGAACCTGTACCTCCACCATGTGCTCCTTACTGCGGTTCCAAGGATGACAGACATAGGTCATTTAGGCTGGGGATATTGTGAGGTGTTACCATGGTTGTTGGACAACTGTTATGGGTGTGACTTAACTATGTATATCCAGCAGTGGTAACCTCTGTGTAGGTAGTATGAGAGGCACTCTATCTGTGGTTTTGTCAGTCACTCTGCATAAGTAATGTGTTTGAGGGCATTATCACTGTTTGTTAGGTATGACTGTGTCCTTCTCCCTTTCTGTAGTTGTCATGGGAGGTACATACCGTGTAGGACATTGTGAGGTGTAGAGGGGTACAGTGACCTACATTTCCATAGCTGACACACCATTTCTGCTGACACGTACCATGTACAGGTATTACAAGACTAGTGTGCCACTGTGAATATGAAAGGGGAGGCTATTGTACACTTGTTTCCCATGTTCCCTCCTGACACATACAGTAGTAGGCAGGCAACCACATATGTGGTGGTTAGTGGTGTAAGTGTTTTGGAATGGGGTATAGTACTCCAGTATCCACACTGGTGTTCAGTCCATGCCTTTGTCACCAGGCACCTGTTGCAATACATCTGCACACATGTGCCTCTCTCAGTATATATATATATATATATATATATATATATATATATATATATATAGAGAGAGAGAGAGAGAGAGGAGGGGGAGAGCGAGAGAGAGAGATTCATATACATACATATCTGTATACATTCATATCTGTCTGTATATGCGTATGTATCTATATATGCCTATATATGTATGTGTCTATTACATATATATGTATATACATATTCTATCTATCTATCTATCTATCTATCTATCTATCTATCTATCTATATATGTCTATCTATTTCTACATCCCTCTCTATCTATGTATACATATATGCATATTATATATAGATACATATATAAATATACATACATATACATATAATATATATATATATATACCTTTTTATTTACACATATGAATACACACACTAACATACTGCTAAACATCCATTACTGTACAACCAACATTCTACGTTGCACTACAACCTACATTGATATGTGCACATAGCAACCTTCACATACATATGTATGTCCAGCCTTCACTAACAGTTGCAGTATGTCCCCTGCCCTATGCACATCTTCATATATATATATATATATATATATATATATATATATATATATATATATAGATACAGACTGCTAACACATATTGAGGGTTCACAGTATGTAGACTATTACATTATTAGTTTACATTACTTTTGTTTGTCACTGCTGTTTGTGATGGCTTGCTGCTTGGTGGCCTGCTGCTGGTTAGCTTGCTGTTTTGTATTGTTTTATTTTCGGTGGCTGTCTCTGTGTCTCTTTTTTGGTTTTTCTGTTTTTTTTTTTTTTGTTTGTTTTTTCTCTCTCTCTCTCTCTGTCTCTCCCTCCGGATGTTGCAATGAAAGTATTGCATGTGTGGACTGGGGGTACAGGCTGCTTTTGTAGGTATATGCACATGTGCATGTGATGGCCTCTGCACCAATTGTTAGCCAGCATTTACTAATTGCATGCAGCCTGCTGTGTGGTAATTGCAGTTCTTACTGTGATTTCAGGACAGCGCTATAAAATGTTAGGTTAGGTAGGCATAGCCCTTTCAGATTTTCAAGGTGGGGACCATGCTGGTATGCTGTGGACACTGTTCTGTGAGTGTAAAGGTTGGTATGTCTCTTATATTTCAGGCTGTGTTGTAGGCACTGAAATGCATGTTGTACTGACACCTGACTATTGCTTCCTCCAGTTTATTCTTCTCAGTGTGTATGTTAACTGACACCTAATAATACTAATACTGTTTAAATGGGAGTATGTGCTTTCCTGTGGGACTTGTGGAGTAACTGGTATACAGCAGTGGCTCTTGCAATTTGTTGCTATGGCTTCACTATTTGGCCTTTACATTCACTCCTTGAATGCCTGCTAGGTGTCTTCACTGGAATGTGTTGCTATGGCTTTCCTATTTTCCATTTACATTCACTCCTTGTAATGCTTGCTATATTTCTTTCAGCAGCAATTCCTTATATGTTTGTTGTGGTTTGGTGGTACTGCATGCAGTCTGGTCTGGCCAAGGTGTGGGGCTTGACACCTACAAGGGTATTTTATTTTGCTGCTGAGCAGTAGTGGGGCCTTGTACTTTGTACTAACAGTTATGGATAGCAGGCACATGCAGCGCTTGTAAACTGCTATACTGTCCTTATTTTATTAGTTGGATACCTCCTTTGATATTTGTGGGTTGTACACCTGCATGTGGGTGTGCTTGTGGAAGCTATTCTACAGCTATTCACAGAGTGTGTGAAAGCAGACAGAATGATATGCCTGTGAGTTTGTGACACTTGCAGGCCTCAGATACTCTCAGGTGTATCTTTTATCAGCCTCAGGGAATGGTACATATCAGTGGGATGCACCCGTGATATATTTCAGATATTCTGCAGTTGTGACTGTGGGGTATTTTGAGCATATGTATTACTACACCATTTCTGACATGCAAGTAGTGCATACTTTCAGTAATTGACAGTTACCATTATGTGGGATAAAACACCTTTCTGCCTACTGTTAGTACATTTCACAGGGAGTCAGTGGGGCACAGTTAACATTTGTTTTCAAATCAGGGACATCCCTGTAAATCAGTCACAGTTGCGAGGTCTGGCCTCTTACCTATTCAAATATGGCAGTGTTTATCCTGCTCTGATAGTGTGTGTGGTTTGCAAGATGCTACTGTCACATTATTACCTACTAGCTACCGACTAGCATGGCTGTTTCTCTTCTCACACTAATGTTATACAAATCCACAAGAATTGCCAGTAAAGATACAAGAAAAGCTTTGTGTAATAGCCTTCCTTTATTCCCTTTACATTCAGTCCTACTATTTCATGATATATTGCTTTCAGCAGAAAGTTCTTGCATATCAGTCATGGCTTAGTGGTAAGTCATGCAGACTAGTGTTTCCAAGGTCCTGGGTTTGAGACTGACAGAGGAATTTTATTTTGCTGCTGAGCAGACTACAGGCCTTGTCATTCAGAGTGACTAAAGCACTTTTAAGCAGTTGTAAGCGGGTTAGCGCTGGTTTGCACGGAGCTCACGCATGCGCACTGTCGATTAGCTTCATGCACACACGCTTAGCTAAGCGCACACAAGCGCACTCCCGCTTACTACTGCTTAAAGTGCTTACTCTCAAGACACCAGCTAATTTCTTTGAAAGAAAAGAAAATGGGGAGATAGGACAGTGGTGAAAAAGGGGGCACAAAGAGGGTAGAACAGTAGGAAAACAAGCTCGGGATTTGCAGGAAGGATGTAGGAAAGGCCCATAGCTGCCCATTTCTTTATCAGCAACAGCTGTGCATATGTCTGTAATTTGGTGTGAAATTTGAAACCTTCCACCTCTGAGAGAGGGGTGAGGACAACAAAATATGTTATACAGCCAATTGTAATTACCAGTTCACATGTCGAGCAGACATGTCTGCAAAATGGGCAGCTATGTATGGGGCGTAATTTTTTTGCGGGAACAGAGTGCCCTTTTTTATTTTTTTTTCAGGTGAGAGTGGAATGTGAGGTACAGGAAGTAGGTATATTTGAGGAGGTAGGTAGGGGAGGTTAACAGACAAGACAAACAAGATGCATACAGGGGAGGAGTATGACACATGTGGGGGGAAACACAATTGACGGGGATGGATGTTTGGATATTGCGAGCCCATGAGCCCACAGATGGCAACAGTGGAACTGAGATCCCCACCCATGGGCAGTTGCCACTGTGCCTTCACAGCCCAGGACAGGGCTGTGCTGGGGGCTGTGTAGGATGGGCAGCAGGCACACCCGTGAGTTGTGCCACCTGAGCCTCAAGCTGGCGTAGGGGTTCAAGCACAGAATGCCTGATCTTGCTACGCACCACAGACCGGACACTTTGGAGGGTGAGTGGACGGTCTCCTCCGGCCACGCTTGCAGAGGGGGGACAAGTCCCATCCCCTGCAACGCTTCCACCCGAAGGTGGCACAGGGCCACTGGAGGAGGTTCCGGCCTGGGCAGTAGTGCCAGGTGCACTCGCCAGCTGAGGTGGGAGAGGTGGGTCCGCTGGAACCCGCCTTCCCTGTTGTCCTATGTTTAGCAATATTTTATGACATTTTGGGTTAGTAACAAACAATACCATTCAAAATTAGTTGTAACAGCATGCATCAGTATTCCCATTAACCAAACACCCATGAATTCCAAACATTGAACAGCAAGCATAACACATGCATATTTTGAACAACAGTACACAATCCAACAGCATGCAGGGTTGATTGATGGCAACAGGCCATCAGGTTTGGATATGTGAACAGGGCACATGCATCAACGTATGTGCAAATATGTTTGAACCAACAGGACAAATGTCCATAGGAATTAATTGTGAATACACATACCCAGTTTGTTGTGGAATGGCATTATTTGTGAATATAGGGAAGGGTGAAGAAATATTTCATTAACAACTTCAACTACCTATACATATGCTGTACATCTCTAGTAGCTGCAGATATATATACCCTACAGGTCTTAGTACAGTTTCCTATATGTAACCTTAGGAATGTTGGTGATGGGACTGTTACTGCTACATTAATATACATTGCATTTTTATTCATACACGTTCATATCTGGCTGTGTTCAGGTACAGCATCCTGCTACATTTCATTTATATGGCTCTAGACAACTGTGGATGTTCATTATTTCATACAACCATACTATCTCCATATTGCAAGGGTACAGCAACATATCCAAATTGTGGGACAGACACATTCCAGCTTCAGTACTTTATTTCAAACATTTCACTGTTTGGTTGTGGCTGTCTCATTCATTTCATTATGTACTGACTGCAGTATACTTAATTCAGAAGTTATAACAGCTTTCTTGGTCGATTCATACATCTTTCTCACACCCTCACTTGTTTTATTTTTACAATTCAAGATGGTACTTTATTCTAGGCATTATTAACATGTCATACTTGGTTACAACAATCCTTTCCAACAGACTCACTTGTTTCATATGGCAGATTTTCAAAGGGGATGTATTTAACACATGTCTATTGTCTATAGCTTGTTTACCACTAATTTTCAGGCTGCAGCAGGTTATCTGATATTACAATACAGGTGGGAAATCACTATTTCAGACTTGTTTAATTTTTATTTCTGGATTACAGGCTGCATCACTTATCTAATCATACAGTACTAGCAGAATCTTTCTTCTAGTGTTATTTGAACTTTATTAATATGTAACTACACTGAACCCTTTTACTAGCTGTCTCACTTATATTGTATAACAATTACAGAAATATAATTACTAACCTGCCTGGTGGCACAACCGCTCCAGCCTATCACCATAGGCTTGCCGATTTGCAGAATGCACACCTGCAGCTGTAATATAAATGAAGTAATATTGGAACATACATCTCCATAATATCAGCTAGGATAATTCCTTACATACATAATTACATGGATACTTACTCAGTAGTGGGGCGTTGGGCATTTGCCAGGCCTCCTGGATCCAACGGTTCAGTTGGTCCTGCTTTCATCACTTCAGGTCCGCATGGTGGTGACGGACCTGTTCACCAGTCCTTGGTATGCCTGTGGCACTGGTGAGATCATGTGCCAACCGGTTCCACGCCTCTGCCTTGGATGCGCCCCACAGAACCTGGCCCTGCATGAGTTGAGCCTCATGATCGTGGACTAGGAGCCAAACCATGTATTTGGACTCCTCAACACCCCACCTCTGTGCTTGGAAGCGACTACCCTCTCCTACACCTGCCATCCTGACTGCAAATAGCTTCCACAATCAGTTATGCTGTGTATTCCCGCCTATGGGGCTTATATATGCCGTTTTTCCCGCACTTTTCTGTGATTGGTCATTTTGGAATTGTATCAGCTTAAAAAAAACCTGCTTTGTCATGCTTCTATCTCCATTCATTCCTGTATATATGCTAATACTGCATTTTTCAGTACAGCTGTCATGGCTTAGTGGTTCAGTACTTTGACTATGATGCATAGTATCCTGGGTTCGAGCCTGGGCATTGCTTTTTTTTTTATTTTACTACTGTCTAGACAGGCTTGGAGTTGTGTCTGTTTAAAGGCGGCTTTGATACAGGTTGCTCAATGTTGCCCGCCGGTAAGCCGGTTGGCACGCTGCGCAGCTCCGTGCAAACGGGTTACGCTGGTTAATGTGTTATTTGGCTATGAGCACACATATTACGCTGTGAGAAATGTTGCGCAACTACGGGCACACAGTTTCAGCATGTTAAAGTGCTGCTCAACTCCGAGCATTCATATTACACCTGTTAAACCACTGGTCACCTACGGGCAAACATACTCAGCTTGTTAGAGCGCTGCTCAGCTATGGGCACTTATAAAATATTTTTTTTTTACTGTGTCAGATTTCTTCATAAAAACATGGCCCATTTCATTACATTTTACTTAAATTATAGTTTTATATATATATATATATATATATATATATATATATATATACATATATGTCAGGGGATTGTTTTGTGCTTATTTCACTAAAAATAAAAAAATGATGTTGTTGGGGCTCGAACCGTGACTACCTCCTCTTTGGCCGACGTCTCTACTGCTACGCTATTGCTACTTGGCTTATTTTGCATATTTAGATCTTATATGCTTTTTCAATGACTGCTAACTGTGGCTGAGCAAAGGGCACACCCGTGCAAACGAGCTCAATTACGGGCAAACATTTTTGAAATTATAAAAAAAAATTAAACTGTTCATTTTTACGTTTTACATTTCAGTTGGGTTTATAGTCTGTGGGGGCATGTGTGCTGTTGTGTTTCTTGACATTTCCGCGGACTCGCTCGTGGGAGTTTCCTTTTGGGACTGTGATTCTTCTGGGGGCATGTCCCTTTGCAGGACTCGCCATGCGGACATGCCCCCTACATTGCCACATGGACCGTGTTAGCCTAGGGTGTGATTCAGCATGCCCTCATGAATATGCATGGCATGCTGACATCACCCCATTTAACTGCAGCCTCTGTGTAAGACTTGCTAACTCTTACATGGAGGCTTCGTGAATCCTGCCCTATGTCAACATTCTTATACTGGAAAAGGAAGTGTAGAGAACCTCTGAAGTCAGTTTAACATCAGAAACTGATGGAACTGTTGGAGCAGGACTCTGTCCAATGGGCCTTCAGTGCAGATGGATAATGCAATATCAAAGCCACAGAAACAAGAGGCAAAAAAGTGTCTGTTAATTAACTAGGAAGTATTTTCAATATTACATGATAGAAAAAAAATCATTTAACACCACATTGAGAACATTCCAGGAGTAAAAGTTAACATGACATCTTCCCACACAAGGTTAAAAAAAAAAGATGAGGAAAAGGAAGTACAAACATGCCAAGTGAGTCTCCATGTGTTTCTGCAGTTACATCCTGGTGCACCT
This sequence comes from Protopterus annectens, assembly GCF_019279795.1. Classification (NCBI taxonomy): domain Eukaryota; kingdom Metazoa; phylum Chordata; order Ceratodontiformes; family Protopteridae; genus Protopterus; species Protopterus annectens. The sequence goes on from NC_056736.1 coordinate 164,429,335, forward strand.
CTAGGAGTCAAATATCGCTTGTTCATATTTGCATTAATAATTTCAGAACCATGCTACATACAAGGTGTCAGAATATTTTATATTGAAGCATACATGATGGCAAACACAATTGTATTGATAAGTATTTGTTGGATCTGTAAGGTGACAACTTCATTTTTAAAGGCCCAAGTCACACCCACTGTGACTTAAAAGTACACCATCCATAGAGTTGTGCTGGGGTGAATGAGTTAAGATATGTGTGATAGAGGAATCAAAAAAAGCAAGTGGATCAGCCCCATAGGGTTATCCCCAAAGCATAGTGCAGCAATCAGGTGTCAACATGCAATAACTAAAGTTATTACAACACCTACATTGTGTATTAACTTGTCAAATTGGATTAAACTATACATTATGTTTTTTATCATGCAATTACCTCCAAAAGAATTCAAATACTGGCACAGTATATGGGCCCCTTCAAAAACATTTCACTTTGTTGACCACTAGCCAACAGCAAGGACATCAGCTTCTCATGTAGGTTAAAACATTCTGCATCACAGAATATTGCATATATTATTCTAACATTTATAAAAAGGGTTATACTGGGTACACATTCGTATGAACAGTATATGTAAGAAGTATGGAGGGGAACCAAGTGAAAGTCACAGTCTGGTTCGAAGAAATGAATCACCAACCCAAGGTACTTTTGGTATTAAGCTGTCAATTATCCTAAGTAACAATCATGATGTTGCCAACGAGGAGTTTTCATCAAGCAAGAGGTGAGAATAAATTAATTCAGTTGGCTAGGGATCACTAATGCCAGCACATAGTCTTAAACAAGTGATATAGATGGCTACATGAGAAGCGGAGTTTAATGAACAGGGGGAGAATGTAATTCAGTTGGGTACATGGTGTGCTGTTACAAATAATAAAGCACATATGCATTCCCCCAAACCAGTAAGAAAGTCTTACTCGATGTCAAGACAGGAGAGTCTGAGGTTCCCTCATAGAAGACATCCAGTAATCTAACTTCCACCATGGAATGTAGCTCAGCAGTTTACAAGGGTTTTGAGGTGTATATCTGTGCCACATGAATTTACATACACTGATGTCCTGTGATAAGAACTATGGCTTATCCAATTCTTTCAGTAATATAGGGAATGGCAGACTAACTGAGGCATTGTCAATATTTTAATCTCATTGACAATTCCCATCACTGAAAGGGAAAGATAGCTCCAATGTTCCAAGTTTCTGAGACTCTTGTCCTTGTCTAGCAGCAGGTGAGGAATGTTGTGAATACATGGAATCCTCATATAAATGGATTTACAAGCACGAAATGCAAACAGGGTAGCAGCATGGGCCACATGAATCCAAGACACTCCTTGTAAAGTTGGAAGCAGTGGACAGATGCAGCTTTTCTTCATGTTTAATTCATACTTTGACAAGGAGCATGTTTCTTAGTTACTTGGAAGGCTCAGATGACAAGAGGTGTGGTAGAATGATGCTTAATGAAATGTCATCTTAATATATCAATAATTTGATGTGAATTGATTCATCTGTTTCTAGGTTAATAGTCTAGTCCTGTTTTGTTTCAAGTAAGAAATTAAAAAAAGAAGAGGGGCAGAGGGCACCTTTTTGTGATATTAACATTTAAAGGAAAGTCAAATATGGTGAAGCTATTAACATCACTAAGCCAAGATACAGCAGTCAAAATAGTGCACTCCACATCTAAGTATGGCAAGAAGCCAGTGCTGTGTAAGTGGATGTGCAGAAAAGTCAAGCTAAGATGATTAAAAGCATTCTCAGCATCAAGTGTCATCAACAGTCGGGGAACATCCATATAACAAATCAATGATGAATATATTGCCCTGTGTGGGAATGTTGAGAGGAGTCATTTCTCTATAGAAACCCAGGTAGGTCTCTTCTAAGCAAGCGGTTCCAAATCGGTTCCAGATTGAGTGCAGTGATTTCAGCTAGAACTTAATTCTTCATGTTAATATATGAAAGTGTGCAATGAAACACAGTTAACAGAGAGACCTTTCTTCATTTCAGTACAAGTAATATCATTCTAGCTAATAGAAGAGAGGGCCACATTTCATCTTCTGGTAGAAGACTGTAAACTCGGAGAAGTAAATAGGCAATTACTTCCCAGATCAGCTTCTAAAGCTTAGAGTTTAAGCTGTCAGGGCCTGGGTCATTGCCATATTTTAAAGAGAATATTTAATCCTCCACATCATAAAGCTACAACATGACATTTACCTTATGATCTGCATCACTGGGTAACTTATTCAAGCAAGAGATTTACATACAGCTAGTCATCTCTTCTGGTAGATAGATGAGATAATATGGAAATATATACATAGCCATAAAATCACACAAATTCCTGGAAAGTAGGCTTTGACTAAAATAATTTATTACCAGATGTTTTTTTGGATCAGACAGGACCACTGAACAATTAGCTTCCTCTCTTTCCAAAAGATGGAAGAGAAAGGAGACAGGGTGCTGCTAGCTGTCAGCATATAACTTAGGATATGAAAATCTTGGTGCTGGCTATTAAAATACCACAATCTGACAATGCGGGGCTTAAATCAGCTTATATCTAGCTGTCAGAAACTGCTGCTGATATCCTGTGATGTACTACAGAGACTATACTGAAACCAGGAAAGGACTTTCTGATAGCTGTTTCATATTCACACAGACACACACACACACCCACACACACACACCCACACACACACACACACACACACACACACACACACACACACACACACACACACACACACACACACGAACACTGCTGCTACCCCTCGTCTCTCTGTTATATGTAAACAGGTGGTTTTGGATGGGCCTCAGTGAACTCTGATTCCCCAGTCTCCAGTAAGAGAACTTTTCCCAGCCAAGGGCCAGAGATATGTGAATTACAATTAGTGTACAATGTGAAAGACACACTGGTTATATGATAAGACATCTATAACCTTGATGAGTACAGAATGAGGAAGTAAATATATGGTTCAGATGCACAGTGGAGTGATTTGTGGCTGAATTAATTAAGAATGCTAACTTTGGCCCTCTAGGGATCTATGGGTTCATCTGTATAACATAGATCTTGAGTGTATTGAAACTGTTTATGTACTTAAGATGTGACCGCTTACAATATAAATGGGGATAACATAGTCTGGTCACTTACAAAATTAATACTGAGAAAATGGTCTTGGTCTAGAAGATTCCTGAGTGAAGTGATATGTTTCGCAGTTTCCCAACTGGGGCAGTTAGCATGACTTTTATGAATGTATTATCACCATTAAGGGACTCTGTCTCCACAATTGGTTACAGGGGTTCCCAGATTCCAGTTATAGAAACTATGGAAGAATGGCCTCAATTAAGTAAGCATGGCCGCCTTGTGATGTGTACTTGTTCTTGTTCCTGTGGCATATGGCATCCTGCTCCAGCCCCAAATAAATTCTCAATTCCATCTGGAAGGGTCAAAATTGTTGTGTCTTCGATTGAGGCGTCAACCCTTTCATGTGTATAAAAACAAACTTTGCATCAATAATGTGCTCAAGCATACGTCTTCTTTTACAGTAAAAGTAACTCTACTGTCCTGGAAGTTGGTGGGAATGTGACAGCATCCCTTTCTTAAGCCTTTCTCCTAAACAAATTATAAATTTTACATGCAGCTATCTCACTGTTATATATAAAACAAAATGAAACCTCTAACAATGAGAATCCAAAAGTGCAAGTATTTAGAAAACACCCCTGTTGAGACACCTTGCCAGATGTCTGAGTTGGGGTGATAAAGAAAAACATTGTTTGTAAAGTCTGGGGATTGTAGTGTCTAACCTACAGATCACAAAGGAAATGCTTCATCCACCTGTTGTATAGAGAAAATAATAAAAATAAGCTTGGATAACCAAAATGCCCCTGCATTCACATATCTAGACAGAAATATTGACAAGTGCATGCTCTCAAAAATATGACCAGATCAGTAGCCTTCAGTAATCAGTAATCCATCATCATCATCATCATCATCATCAACACAAACCCCCTCTTTTCTCTTTTTTACTTGGGGTCGGGGTGTTCCATCAACTGTTGCTCTCTTTCTTGATTCAGTGCCACTCTCGTACCTGCTTCAAGAGTCATGCCTGACTGTCACAGGTCTTCTCTCACACAATCCATTCATCTCTTTCCTGGGCACCCTTATTTCCTCTTTTCTTCTTCCTTTCTGTCTCAAATCTTCTTAACCTGATTGTCTTTTGCTTTCCTCCACATGGTCAAACCACTATAATCTGTTATCGTTGACCTTTTCTTCAACTGGAGCTAAGTCAAACCCAGAGCTGTTGGACATGCTACACTTAAAGAAATCCCAATCCCTCAGAGCTACACGCTCCAGGGATCTAAACCTTGTCATCACAATAAACAAAACATGCTGGAGGGATAGGTTCCTGACCCAGAGACTCCCCAGACTCTGGAATAGATTGCCCATACATGTCAAGCAGAGTGCCTCTTTGGACCTCTTCAAGAGGAACCTTGACGATTGGATGGGAGAAAGGAAATACACCCCAGGGATCACGTCAGTCGCCCTGCTAGACAGGGGTCCAGGAAAGTAAATAATGTGGGAAGAAATAGCCAGGGAATTGTTATGGCTAGGCTTGTATAGGCCCTAGGGCCGATAGCCTAGTACCAACCTACGAACCTATGAACCTATGAAGTGAGCTACTGCCTTGATGTCCTTAGTCTCTCGTCTGTCCCACACTATGCATCCTACCACCTGTCTTAGGCACCTCATTTCCATCACTTCTAACTTCCTGAACTGCTCTGCCTTCACTGTCCAGGCATCTTTACCATACAGTAGTTCTGGTCACACCACTGTTTTGCACACATTACTTTTCAGCTTCTTCTACATTCATAACAAGATGGATTTTATTTTTGGGTTATTGGGGGGTACAATTAGCCAATCCTGATCTCTAATGCAATAATGACTTTTAAAAGCTGATATTACATTTGAGGTCAAACCTGAGCAGTGTACTACATTTAGAAAGTTAAAAAAAATTAACTTTTTTAAATAAAACCTGAGCACTACAGGGCTCCGTGCAGGCAGGGTATAAGCTGCAGCAAATGTTTGTTGCATTTTATGAAAATAAATCAAGAATTTTTTTTTAAATAAAAGATGAGCACCTAGTGCTTCATGCAGGCAAAGTACAGAAAATGGTTTGTTACAGTTTATTAGAAGAACTGTTTTGTTTTTTAAGTAAAAGATGAGTGCTGTAGCGGTCCATGCAGGCAGGTTATAAAGTGTAGAAACATCTTACTGCATTTGTAGCAAGCAGTTTGCTACAGCTTATAACAAAAATATTTTTTTTAATAAAATAGAAGAAAGAAGGTCAGAAGCAGGCACAGAAACAGGGCCTGTATTGTTAGGCAATGGGGATGGGGGGAAGTGCTGTGCATCTGAACACCTTATTGGTATGCCACTAGAAGTAATGTCCATTTTTCTTTTTTGGTCTTCAGTGGAATAGCTTGGGGTGAGTGGATGTGTAATAAGCTGATTGCTATTTTGTAGAGTTCAGATTAGCACAGTAAAGTGCCTTTTTTTTTTTTTTTTGCTCTTTCACTTGAAGATCTGAGGTGGGTGGGATGCTGTTTCATGGTACTGGTACAGGGTGCTGGCTGAGCCAGCTGTGCTTTTACTCCTAGATGCTAAAAGCTGTTAGTCTGTTTCATTATTTTCCCTTCTATCACAGTTGTCAGCTTTTTCTGATTCTCCCATTTGCTGTCATTAGAACTGATTTATCTGTATTCAGTTGTATCCTATGTTCGTTCGGGTTTCCATTCCATTCCATTCCATTCCCTTCTCATTTACTGAATTTCTTGCTCAGAGTATGCCTGTAATTCCACACTGTCTGTACATAGCAACTTTTTGATCTGTCTCTTTTGATATGTTTGCTAATGTGGTCCATCACCACTATAAACAGAAGTGGGCTTAGAACTGAACCCTGATGCACACCCACTCTTTCTGGGAACCTCTATATGAGTCTGAACACTCTTCATACTTGGACCATTAGGTCCTTGTACATAGCCAGCACTCATTTTACCAATGTTTCTTGGACTTTGAAACATCACATGACAGTCCAAATCAGCTAGTCTGAACTACTATCTTACTTTCTACTTCTCTGCATATTAATTTATCAGTCTCTCTCTTTCCTGTTTACACACCATGAGGTAATTGAGCTACGAATACCTTTCAATGCTCATTGTTTCTGTAGCAGTTACAGGTTTTATGAGCTCAGGTTGCTATCCAAGGGCCAACTTTCCTCCAAGGGTTCACTACACACACTCGCATGCACACACTCACACCTAGGGCCTGTTAGAGTGTCCAGTCCATCTACTGCATGTCTTCGTAATGTGGGAGGAAACCAGAGTACCTGGAAGAAGCTCACAGGAATGCAGGCAGGATATGCAGACTCCACACAGAAGGCATCCCAGCTGAGAATTAAATCAGGGAACCTCTTGCTGTGAGGCAACGTTAACAGCTACACCACTGTGTCAACCAGTTTATCAATCACCCTCTCCATAACTTCCATGCATTATGACAGTTTAAAACCTATATACTACTCATAGTTGTGAATGCCTCCCTTGCTCTTGTATGCCAACACTAGAATGTTTATTCATCTAGCATATGCCTTTCTCAATACTGCTATAAAGATCACCTTGCCCCATTTCTCCCCTAAGTCCTACAACATTTATAGCATATCTGCCATGACCTCATCTGTGCCTGCTATGTTCTCTGACTTAAGTTTCCTTATTGCTGTTATTACTTCTTCTTCTAGGGTGAGCACCTTCTCTTCTTCTATTGTAGACATGTCTAGGGCAGTGCAGCTTCTGTGGGGTTTTCTTAATTCAGAAGCTGCTGAAAGTACTCCTTACATCTGGCTTTGTATCTTGGGCCAAGCAATTATGTTGTTGCTTGCATCCCTTGTGAAGGATGTATGATGACTATCTTCTTTATCTTTCTGTCTTTGCCTTGCACCCTGATTGTTTATTTGTGCCACCTGTTGAGTCACTTTCCAGAAGCTTGTGCAGTGCTTCTGATGCCTTATTCTTTGCTATTGTAACTGCTGTCTTAGCATCTTTTATAGCCAACCAGTATTCCTTCTTATCCTTGCCTGTGTTTTACATTTCCCACTTTTTCTCCATTCCTTCTTTTGATAACCTCCTGGATGCCTGCATTCCATTGCCAGCTTTCCATATGTACCTTATGTCCATACCTGGCTCAGCCACATAACTGTTCTATAGTTTTCATGTATGCTATTTTAAGGTACTAGCATTCTTCTTCAACTTCATCTATTTATTCTCCTTCTTCTTAATGTGCTAGAGCCCAGAATATTTCCTTAAACTCTTGTACATTCTCTCCAGTCAGCTTCCAGGTCTTCAGTCTAGTCACTGTTGACCTTAGAGTCTTCTCTGACCACTGCTTGCAGCTGACTGTGGCAAACAGGGGGTTATGCTCTGGGCCAACTGTTTCACTTAAGATGACTTTGCAATCATTGGTTCTACGCAAGTGCTGTTTCCTAATTAGGAGGAAGTTTACCCATGTTGCACACTGGCCACTCTTGTATGTGATTTTGTGACTGTCTCTTTTGCTAAGGCTAATGAAGCCATCAAGCCATTTGCCAGTTAGAAATCTATAATGGCCTCTCTTTCTTTCTACCCATCCTAACCCAGGCAGTCCTCATATCCTGTTCTGTCTGTCCCGATATATGCATACAGATCTCTTATTATCAACACCAATGCATGTTGTCCTGCTTTATCTAGCAGGTCTTGCAACTGCTTCCTGAATGCCCGCTTTTCTTTATTATCACAACCTTTCTGTCAGGCATAGACTGAGATTATGAATACTGTAATGTCCTTACACTGGAGCCTGTTTGCCATGAGTTTGTCAGTAATTCTGATGACATCCCTCAATGTCTTCTGAAGTGTCACCCTCAGCATAATTCCTACACCATTTCTAGTTTGTTCTTTCCCTGAATAATAGACTCTGGATCCCAAGTCAAATAGCTTTGCTGCACTGTCCATCCATCTTGCCTCCTGGATACATCGGGTGTCCATCCTCCTCCTTACCATCATGTCATCCACATCTAAGTTGCATTCTGTCAGTAAACCTATATAATGAGAGTAGCAATCCTCAGTTCATGTTTAGCGGGTTGATTGATTTTATATCCAGGTTTCACTCAACAGAGCTATCTCAGGTGACCTGAGCAGTGCAAAAAACAGACAGTATCTTATTGATCAATAGTTGATGGGTTTAACAGAGAGCATGAACTGGCCAGTAGACCTCTTTCACTGAAGCATGGGTCCCTGCATAGATCAGAGTAGGCTAGGCCCTCAAGCCATTTAAAACTTGCAAATACCCCATGGCTATTTTGGTGACTTGAGTCAATGTGACCAAATCACCTAAAGCAAGTTTTTACACTGTCAGGTGGCTAGCCCTTGCACAGCACACAGTCTGCAGTCCATGGTTTCCTTCCTTGAGGATACTTTGTTCCACAGTTGATGCTCAAAGTGCATGATCTATGCAAGACTTCTCCTGATGGGCATCATCTATAGCTTCTGCTGCTGCTCACAACTCCATTCTTGGGGGAGTTTGTGGGTGGAAACAACCAGCATGTATTGGGAGGTAGTATTTACTCCATAGAGACATGGGGAGAGCATGTAAACACTACACAGGCATTGGCCAGAGGTGGATCAGACTCTGTCCCTTGTGCATGGGAGGTGAAGCCATTAAAACTTTGACAACCATGTCCAATCAATAATTACGGATAGAAAACATGCTAGAAAAGCAAGTGCATATGGTCTTCTTGTATGATAGACATTTAGGCTTCACATACTTGTGTTCCCAATATATATATTTTCCAGAGTGGGTATGACAGTTTCAATGAGGAAGAAAAGGACTGTGACTTATATCTTCATGATCTGACAGAAAGCAAATCTTCCAGGTCAAACTATGTGGATTATCATTACAGCACAATAAAGTACATTTGCGTGAGATGAACAAGTTATATGAGTTGTCATCATTGCACAGAACATTGGCTTGAGATGAACATAATGCAGTCCTACTTGAGAAGCCTGGCAGTCATTTGAACTCACTCATATCAAAAGGCCAGGGCAATTGAATCCATCACATCTTTATGGGTACTTATGTTGTGGTGGGCTTTGGTGGTGGTGGTGGGGAAGCAGAACCCCTCACCTATGGTGATTTATTTCTTCCCTAAAGGCACGAAATATATGTATATGCTGTTTCCAGGAAGTGGGTCAGAGGTTGGTGTACAAGAGACCTGGATGGTACATATTGCTCCATGCAACTGGGATCTCAGAGGTGTCAGGTGTCATTGTGCTGCTTTTAGACAACAATATGCAGTCTTTAAAGTCAGTTCTGAGAACTTTGAGATGCATACAATCCATACAATAAACACATAACCCCCACACACACACACACAAACACACACACACACACACACACACACACACACACACACACACACACACACACACACACACACACACACACACACACACACACACACACACACACACACACACACACACACACACACACACACACACACACACATGCACATACAACCATACCCTCCTCTGTTTCAATCCAGGCAAGAGACACAACCTATGTGGCAGGTGTTGGTCTTGTCATATCATATTGTTAAATACATCGAATGGGTTGGTAATCTAATTATGTGCATGATTATCTATATATGTATCTGTCAAGCACTGAGTACAAAATTCACCTTATTCTGTAAATAAAGTGATTTGTCAGGTTTAGTCTAATGAGTATATGCTGTGTTTCAGGTTCTGCAGTATATTTTACCATCTCCTTTGTTGTGTTAATATCTCTCTAAGGAGAAGCATCCTCATGTGAACCATTAGCAGAATAGCTTGCGCCTAACATCCAGGAGATTGTGGAGTGGGATAAGCTGAATTAAGAGGATGCTTCATCTAGGTGGACAGAGGTGCTGGTCTTGAATACCATGATCTGTGTTACTATTAGTCTCCTGGGGATACTGATATGGAATGTAAAGTGATACTCATCCTGCCAAATACAGAATCCATGAAAATCCTCAGGAATTTCAGTGCCGATGACTGCAACACTGAAAGAGTGCTGTTTGTGAGCCTTTGGAATACGCCAGTAGCTTATACTATTTGGGGTGTGTATACTTTAATATCTGAATGTATGGACCATGCATCTGTACTACTGGTTAATGTCTGCTCTTTGCACATGGGACAT